>NC_133488.1:17352364-17450959 GCF_025370935.1 Choristoneura fumiferana
AAACAAACAAACAGACTTATAACTTTCGCATTTATCTTTCTCTCTTTCTTTTTATTTATCATTTTGATGGGATTAAATGTAGGGTTTCGTGGGCTCCTTTTGGATAAAGAACTCTAAAAAGGATTACGTACGTAAGCTTGTTTCCCTAAACAAACTGAAATACCAAAGACGTAGCTAACGAAGACGTATGATGGCGGACCTGATTCAATAAGAAACAAAAAAGTAACGACAAGATTCGCGCAAGGACGTTTTTTATAAGAAAATCGGTATAGTATACGATCTCGCCGTGTATTTCATCAACTATGTGTGACATATTAAGATTTAAAATAATTATTTTTGGTGATTTTCTCTTTACCATTTGCGCTTCTATGTTGAGAAAACAAATAAAGTGCTGTAGAAAATAGATGTAGTTTCCACGCAGGTACAGTGCGAATTGGGAATTGGGCTATTAAATTTCTTCGCCAGTGCGTGCGCAGGTTTCATTCACTTTATGGTGACTCTTGGTAAATTATGAAAGTTATTTCGCACATACCTACATTTTGTAAATCTCAGAGGAGCGAGCACAGGCTCGAACCCACGACCCTCTGCTTGAGAGGCAATAGGTCAATAGGCTATTACGGCTTTTTTCAACCGACTTCAAAAAAGCAGGAGGTTATCAATTCGGTTGTACTTTTTTATCATTTGCGAACCGATTTAATTTTTTTTTCGTTCGTATAGTAATATCGTCAATTAGGTCCCATAAGCACCAAATCAGGATCTGATGATTGACTCCTAAGGAAATCGAGGGAACTCTTCAATTATTGTGGGGACACCTATAGTAATTTGGATTATATTTAATAGTAACTCATGCATTTGCTCTTGAAAATTCTCATTTGGTGAAGTGGAACTGATGGTGGAGACCACATTTGACCAACGGAGCTACTACTGAATAACAAGTACTTCACGGGTTTAATTTCAATTACTTTAACACAGTTGCTAAGCAATTTATGCTCATCGTAACGTAATGCATATGGTAAAATGGAACGCGTGGCGAAGCACCAGGACAGGACTTCTCAATAATGAAAACATCTCTGCATAGGGAAAAACAATCTTTCGTAAAAGGTGACCAGCAGTTGACATTAAACTATTGTATCTTAGATTATTTACACTAAAAATAGTGAAAAAAAACAATTTTATAACAAAAAACTGAACAGACTACAAAAAACCATGAAAATAATTTTCTACTAGTCTTAAGTCGATGCCTCAACACGAGCCAGCAGGAGTGGTTGAATGAAGCCCAATGTAGTGTAAATATAAATTTATAATTAATGTAAAATGTAAGCCCAAGTATGTAGGTGAGGTAGACGACTATAGGTGCGCTCCTGCTGGCTCAGACTAACTTCAGATTAGTAGAAAATTATTTTCATGGTTTTTGTAGTTGGTTTAATTTTTTGTTGTTTTAAACTGTTATTGGAACAAAATTGTCTTCTGAACCTGCTGCAATTTTATCATCAGACAACCTAAGAGATGCAACAGAGTGAGAGGAAATAATGTTATCTCCCATTTTATTTCTTTATAATTATGAATTTACCAAAAACAGATGGGTGCAGAATTTTACCGTGGGATCTTAGACTATTAGCAGCGACGGAATTTCTTTTTTGTGTGTGTGAAAACCCAAAGGAAAGGCAACGTATCATAACACAATTTTGTTCTAAATCTTCTAAGATTCAAGTATCATGAAGATTATGGAACAACTCAACTCGATAACCATATTTGTTTGTTTTAAAATATATACTCGTACCTACTCATAATTGGATCTATGGATGATTCAAATTGGGAAATAAAAAAAACCGGCCAAGAGCGTGTCGAACACGCCCAAGATAGGGTTCCGTAGCAATCACAAAAACATCAAGTAATATTGTGCGTTATAACACAATTAGCGATTATTTCCGGAAATCTTCACTTAATCAAAAAAGTTTTTTTAAAAACCTTACTATCTTTTCAAAAGTGCTGTCGAACTACCTCTATGTGCCACACGTTGATGCGAGTTAAAAAAAAAACTATTTCTGTTATGTGCAGGTATAGAGTGCCCCCCTATAATTATTTATTTTTGTAATTTAACTACAAAACTAAATAGCGGCTTTGACAAGACATCTGCACTCCAAATTTCATTGATACTTATACATCTTGTAGTTTTCGAGTAAAATGCCTGTGACATACGGACGGACGGACAGACAGACAGACAGACGGACTTGACGAAACTATAAGGGTTCCGTTTTTGCCATTTTGGCTCCGGAACCCTAAAAAAAGCTGCTGTGAAAATAAGCTTCATTAAATAACTATAGTGAGGAAAAAAGCATTTGGGAAATAATGAGAATGTTACTTCCTGGTAAAATCGTCTAACAAGCCTTCGAGACCACATATCGCTATGATCATAGCTGTTTTTTCACTTTGGAGAAAATACTGCTTTTTAAAAGCTTTTTTAGAAGCTTTTATTTAGTTTCATCTGTCCCGTTGTCTGTCTGTCTGTCTGTCTCAATTAATTAAATTAGATTGACTTGAAATTCGGAATACTTATGTAAATCTGGTGACAATACAATAATCAAGTAAAGACATCCTGGTAGTCCAGCCAGGATCGTCTCCGCAGGACGGAACTCTTCAACGGTTAATAGCATCGACTCGAAACCCAACCAACCGATTCCACAGCCTGGCAGCTTGCACTGTAAAAGATTAAGAGTATGTTTTGGAAGAGGTAGAAAGACAGGCTAAAAGGAGATTGGTAATCGAAATAACCGATACTGACTACCAGCAGCCAAGTAGCTGAAACGCTCGGAAAGGTATATGGGAGCAGAAGGATTAAAAAGAGTGTTGAAAAGTAATGACAGAACGTGGATGTTCCTACAATGCCTTATAGGCAACCACTTCAGCTGTACCCTGAAAATAGACACGTGGTCGTACTTGCGGAGTCCAAAAATGTATCGTATACATACATTCTGAAGGCGGTCAAGCTTGTCAAGCAGCCCCTCACTCAGATCCAGATAGCCAATATCACCATAGTCAAGCAACGGAAGCAAAAGAGACTGAGCCAGAGTAATTTTCGTTTTAGTAAGTATATCAAACTTTCAAGGAAAACTATAACTTTTACACACGGAACCCTAAAATTGAGATGTTGGTAAATGGACGTCCTTATTCCTGTGACACAATATCTGCGGTGCCGCCATCATTATTTCCATCTCACACCCGCTAATTGATGCTTCCACTTCATCACGAAATATATATCCCCATAAAAACCTGAGGAAACCAATAAGCCTGTTGTAGACAAGAAGTATTCCTTGGAGTTTTGTACTTTTTGGTGTTTTTGTAAAGTTCTTTTCAAAATGAAACGTATAAATGGACAGTAACTAAAAAGCAAACGAAGAAATAATATGACAAAGAATTTTTTTTTGTGATATAATTTGAACACACAGATACAACCGAAAGAAACACAAGCAATATGACAACTAAAAACAAACAATAATGACATGTAACTCATAAAAGAAAAATATACAAAAAAAGAACTTTACAAAAACAAACACCAAAAAGTACAAAACTCCAAGGAGATTGCAACAACCGTGAAGAATTATATTACATTAGGGGAGACCGAGGACAGTTGTGACAGAGAAGAGTAGTGACAACGTCGATTTTTTTGAACTTATTAACTGCTAGCGAGCTATCACGTGCGTGCACCTGAAGCCGTGGTGGCCTAGTGGTTTGACCTATCGCCTCTCAAGCAGAGGGTCGTCGATTCAAACCCCGGCTCGCACCTCTGAGTTTTTCGAAATTCATGTGCGGAATTACATTTGAAATTTACCACGAGCTTTGCGGTGAAGGAAAACATCGTGAGGAAACCTGCACAAACCTGCGAAGCAATTCAATGGTGCGTGTGAAGTTCCCAATCCGCACTGGGCCCACGTGGGAACTTATGGTCCAAGCCCTCTTGTTCTGAGAGGAGGCCTCTGACCTGCAGTGGGACGTATATAGGCTGGAATGATGATGAATGATGAGCTATCACGAGCTATGCTCGGGGTTTCTCTGAAGGATAGAATCCGCAACGAGGCTATCCGACACAGAACTAAGGTCATCGACATAGCTCAGAGAATTAGCAAGTTGAAGTGGCAGTGGGCTGGTCATATCTGTGGAAGAACCGACAACCGCTGGAGTAAACGAGTTCTTGAGTGGAGACCGCGTCTTGGCAAACGTAGTGTAGGGCGTCCTCCGGCCAGGTGGAGTGACGATTTGCGAAAGGTAGAAGCTGGATGCGTCTAGCCGAGGACGGCGCAATGGCGCTATTTGGGGGAGGCCTATGTCCAGCAGTGGACTGCTATAGGCTGATGATGATGATGAGCTATCAAAGCTATCAAGCAAGCTCTGTTGTGAACTTGCTAGCAGTAAATAAGTCCCCAAAAAATCGTCGATGGCACAACTCTTCTCTGCCATAACTCATCCCGGTCTCCTATGTGGCACTTGAACGTTAGAAATCTACCCACTTTTTGTGAACTATTGGTCCGAGGCTCACCGACGGTTCTGGCTGAAAACCAGCGCTGGGGTGTTATTTTACGCTTCAGCATTATGCTGAACCAGTGTCCGATTAACAACCGCATTAACCACCAAATAAATAATTTGTTGTGTTTTGTGTTGTGAATAATTCTTTCTTTCTTTCTTTATAGTGTGAAATTTGTTTGTTAGTCCATGTCTTATTACAATATTATTGCATGATCATTAGCACGACACTATATTTATATGTCTTTGCATAAATTAAATTACATACAAATCTTGTATTTTCTCTGTAAGTGAATTGTGAATTCTTATGAGGAAATAAATATTTTAAAACCTACACCTAAAACCGGTGTTTTGTACAGCTTAATAATTCCTAATCTAATTAATATTAATAATATCTAATTTCTGGAAATCTATTGGGGAGGCCTATGTCCAACAATGGACGTCCTACGGCTGAGATAATGATGATGATGATGAATAATTTCTAATGGTGCCACTCCCTTGTCTCGGCGCTAAGCGCATGATATCAGCTGAGTCCTGGCACCCACTGAAGATCGGAGCGTTTGAGGGGGGCGGGGGAGTTAAGTGACCTTGAAGTGAAAGTGAAGTGCCTGCCCCGCACAGCGTAGATGCCTAGACGGTCGAGTTTCCTCATTGGTATGAGCTGTTACAAATTACTAGAGAGATTTGAAAAAAAAATACGATATTATATAGTTGTTATGATGTGGGAAAAATCTATTAGCAAATATTAATATGATTTGTTATGTTTAGCTTACATACTGTGCTTATTGTTTACCTAAATATGCTAAATAGGTTTAATAGGTGGAATAAGTGTATATGACTTTTGTTTTTCTTCTATTATTCTAGAAGCTGTTTCATGGAGTCCGATTGGGGTCCATATTTGTCAGAACGATCGTTTGTCATAACTCTTTTTTTCTCTGAATCCAATAATTGTTCAGAATTGTTATAAAACAAACCAAACCTAACCTATAGTTTTCTATAGGATGACTATTTAAAAATTTCAGAAAACAGTAAGATTTCAGTGGGAAAAAATTATGCCAAACGATGATTCTGACAAAAATAACGGTATGACTAGCGAAGAGTATGCGAACTTTGGTGCTCCCGAACACTAGATCATAATTATCAGGCGTAAGAATGCATTATCAACAGGAAAACAAAAATCCGGCTTAACATATTAATTAATTTCATTCCATTTAAAATAATTTGCTACGTCACACTAACCGGACATGTTTCCGAGCGCCGTGCAGTCGTATTGGTTCGCAAAAGGGCCGAAACGTGATAAAGAAGAGATATATGATAATTTGTGAGGACATAGGAGCGGGTCGCTGCGGCCTCCACAACAGACTTGTTGGGTTGCTCTATAAAAGGATGTTATTGATAATTGCGTAAAAATTGAGTTTATTGGCCAAAGATGTCAATTGGTTTTTTTTTTTTCAAATATTATTTTATTTGATAATAGTGGGGTAGTTATAGGACAACACCAATATTTTTGACATTAAAGGATGAGACTTGGCACACTTGTTCCTTAGGTGGACCAGAGTGGAAAACGCCCGGGAGCCAGCGGGAGCCACCCTGCAGGGGGGGAGGGGGAGGGGGTAAATAAAAGATGGCCGATCATTATCCGAAACAAAAAAAACACCTTTACATACAAAAAATATTAATTACGGCCGATAATTGAAAATTTCATGAAAATTTTTTTTTCCTGTAACGATATATCTCGAACGCATACCGATATTGCCAAAAAAAAAATGTGTCAAAAAAGCCACATTCATACAGATTCCAAAAATATAAGCTTTATTTTAACAATTTAATAAAAAATGCGTTTAAAAAATATTATACACATCGCGGCAGTGGCATATTTAAAGAAATATTAGATTAATAATATCAACAAAGAGTACTTTTATAGGTTGCTAGGGTCATGTACAACTAAATACAGTCTATTTAGATAGAATAAAGCACAATGTAAATGTGATGCTTTTAAATTACAATAACTTTGTATGTACTATGTATACGAGTATATATACAATCAAGTAAGTATGGTTCTATTTAAACTTATAACTGAGCTGAGCCTAATGACGATTGCAAGTAACATAAAGATTTGTTATGAAACAAACTTTTATATATAAATACGTATATTGTTTATTATGTACATTTTCCCCCGCAGTCGCACAATTCCGTGCACTTTAGTTGCCGCTGGAAACACTTACACCTCAAACCACCGCAACTCTTTTTGCATCTGCATCGAATCATTTCCAAGCATGCACCGGCAGCTACTGGTTGGTAAGTCTGTCCAAGTAGGTCGCCAGCTGTCACCGGCTTTGGTCCATCCCCAATTAGATGGATCAGGAAAATTTTGTGTCGGTGAAATCTGACCCCATACATAGACAGCTTGGAACACTGCTTGCAGGAAATGCTGATACAGAGCGGCTTTCGTTGGTGGTATAGTTTCCAGTTGGCGGGTTTTTTTTTTTGAAAACGCAGAAGCTTTTGGGCTTCATTTACATTAGAAAATGAACTGGATCTAAAACAAAACGAAAAAAATATCAACTAAGTACTAAAATACTTAATGTTTTATTAGTTTTATTGAAATGCACATTATTACTTATCATATAAAATGACGACAAACTTTTCAATAATCGCAACAGCCTCGCTAGTCCTTCCCTCATATGCTGCCAGAAACCCTTCTGTAGCATTAGGAAATGCGTTCCATGTCTCTATTGCACTTTTTTGCCTTTCCCGTTAAAATAGGAGACAGTGTTGTGAAGGCGTGGAACAGGGGGAGCACTCGCTTTTTCTGGCCCTGTAAAAGGAAATATTTTTTATTTTGCCTTACTCGGATGTACCACAGATAAATAAAATTGATAATACTAATTCTTTTTCACCTAGAGCATTAGCTATTTCATGATATGGAAGGTACTGCTGGTGTTTTCCAGTGCCGATGTGTATCCACAGCTCCTCTAGCTAGGTACTAGCGAAAGTGCTCCCCCTGTTTCACGCCTTCATAGGGTGTGACAATGTCTCCTGTTTAAACGGGAATGGCAAAAAAAGTGCAATAGAGATATGGAACGCATTTCCTAATGCTACAGAAGGGTTTCTGGCAGCATATGAGGGAAGGACTACCGAGGCTTTTGCGATTATTGAAAAGTTTGTCGTCATTTTATATGATAGGTAATAATGTGCATTTCAATAAAATTAATAAAACATTAAGTATTTTAGTAATTAGTTGATATTTTTTCGTTTTGTTTTAGATCCAGTTCATTTTCTACTGTAAATGAAGCCCGAAAGCATCTGCGTTTTCAAAAAAAAAACCCGCCAACTGGAAACTATACCACTAACGAAAGCCGCTCTGTATTAGCATTTCCTGCAAGCAATGTTCCAAGCTGTCTATGTATGAGGTCAGATTTCACCGACACAAAATCTTCCTGATCCATCTAATTGGGGATGGACCAAAGCCAGTGACAGCTGGCGACCTACTTGGACAGACTTACCAACCAGTAGCTGCCGGTGCATGCTTGGAAATTATTTGATGCAGATGCAAAAAGAGTTGCGGTGGTTTGAGGTGTAAGTGTTTCCAGCGGCAACTAAAGTGCACGGAATTGTGCGACTGCGGGGGAAAATGTACATAATAAACAATATACGTATTTATATATAAAAGTTTGTTTCATAACAAATCTTTATGTTACTTGCAATCGTCATTAGGCTCAGCTCAGTTATAAGTTTAAATAGAACCATACTTACTTGATTGTATATATACTCGTATACATAGTACATACAAAGTTATTGTAATTTAAAAGCATCACATTTACATTGTGCTTTATTCTATCTAAATAGACTGTATTTAGTTGTACATGACCCTAGCAACCTATAAAAGTACTCTTTGTTGATGTTATTAATCTAATATTTCTTTAAATATGCCACTGCCGCGATGTGTATAATATTTTTTAAACGCATTTTTTATTAAATTGTTAAAATAAAGCTTATATTTTTGGAATCTGTATGAATGTGGCTTTTGTGACACATTTTTTTTTGGCAATATCGGTATGCGTTCGAGATATATCGTTACAGGAAAAAAAAAATTTTTCATGAAATTTTCAATTATCGGCCGTAATTAATATTTTTTGTATGTAAAGGTGTTTTTTTTGTTTCGGATAATGATCGGCCATCTTTTATTTATCCGAAAATGATACCCAACTTGCCATAGTAGCAATAAATTAGCAGTTATTACGACCAACAGTACGCGCGGCGTAAGTAAACTTTACCCCCTCCCCCTCCCCCCCTGCAGGGTGGCTCCCGCTGGCTCCCGGGCGTTTTCCACTCTGGTCCACCTAAGGAACAAGTGTGCCAAGTCTCATCCTTTAATGTCAAAAATATTGGTTCCCATACATTGAGTGGCCATAAGTACCCCACTATAATGGCCAACACTTATTTCGCGCTTGCTTAATTTGTTTTGTTGATGAAGCCTGTTGTGGATATAAATTTTTGCGTTTTAAGTCTTATCATCAGGGATCATTCAAATATTACCTACCTAAGCAAAATTTTAGTAGTTTTAGCCTTCGCCTCCCCCTTGTCAGCAAAAGTAAGCAATTCTACCTCCTCTCCCCATATTTGCGTTATAAACAACATATCTCTAATATGAAAAATTCTCCGGTCACAAAAATGTTAGGATCGGCAACGCGCGAGTGATACTTTGGGTGTTGCAAGCGTTCCTAGGCGGCGGTAATTGCTTAACATCTGGCGGGCCCCATGCCTGTTTTCCACCGACGTGGTATAAAAACGCCTCCGAAACGGCTTGACCGATTTTTATGAATTTGTTTGTGTAAATTCGGTAGGTCTGAAAAATAGGACGTTAATTATTTTTCATACTTTTACGCGGAAAGAGTCGCGAGCAACGGCTAGTATTCAGTATATATTCTATCCAAAAGGAATTAATTACCACAAAGTTTCGTTGGTTAAAAGAAAATATCAAATACCTAAATATAATTCTATACAACATTCCTTGTCTGACAAATGGTTTTATAAATACAATACTTATAGCAAAATAAAAAATACATCTCATTCAAAAATGTATTCAGATAAAAATTTCATTTACCAATTAAACTCAAAATTCCCTAAATTTTTTTTGACTTTAAAATTTTTCTGTCTAGGTTTCATTGTCGTTATTTATGAGCAGCAGTTTTAAAGTCTATCCCCCTTATTCATAAACGACAATCAAACCTATTTTAGTTAAAATGCCGCTAAAATTCGTTTGTCCTTATCTGTCACTTCGACATTTGTATTTGTTAGAAAGGGACAAAGCATTTGGTAGTTAACATAGGCTTGTTAAGTTTTATGAATAAGGGGGTATAAAAATAGTAGATTGTTGCACCAAGCAGAAAGTTATTTATTACTGCACCGAGTGCCGATTCGGATTTTAAAAAGTACGAGGGGAGGGCAATATAAATTACTAATTGCGAGGTGCATAATCTGCTTTTTTTACAGAAATAGTAGACGAATAAATAGGAAAGAAACGTCAATAGCACTCGATGATTTTATTCTTGTAAGTTTACATTTGCACTCTTAAAAAATGTCCACGTAAAATTAGCAAGGTTCCCGCCAATTTTTTTTTTAATTTCTTACTTGTGTTACCTCTTTGGTCGTGCAATTATAAAAAAATCTTAAACAATGCAATAAAGTATTTTCATATTTTTTTTCTGCTCTACGTATAGAGCACAAAAGTCCCGCTTTGTGTTGTGTATTTAGTGCGGTTATAATGAAATTAAAGCATAGTTGGAAGAAAGAGTTTGGACATTAAAATTGCATAAAAAATGCTAAACTTATCAACAATATCACTTCACAGCACTAAGGGTGAAGCCATTACACAAAAGATCCCTACGGGTCGAAGTGTATCCGCAAGGACCCCTAAATATATAAGATAAGGGTGAAGCCAGATGAGCGTATTTTTTTGAGTTGTGAATCATGTACTTTTTTCCTCGTAATTTTGGTTTCATACTATGTGTACAGCTCATTTTGAGCCGCCATGTGGTACAAACTTCACTTTTCTATAAATATAAAAAATACGCGACACAAAACTTAAAAAATTACGCTCATCTGGCTTCACCCTAAAACCAACGTCTGGTTAGTATTATGTGTTTATATAAAAAGTACGTCGTACAAGTTTATCTATGCAAATAGATGTTTAACGGGCTTGTGGCATAGAAGGGTAGCCACAGCTATCTGGATAACGCCTCTGTCGTCCTCGAGATGCTATCTGAAGTTATCCGAAACATTAGGCGCCTATTGCCCTTGTGATTGTGTCCTTAGCTTTATTTTGTACAGAAACTGAAAGCCTCATTGCCCATCGCAATCGCAATCGCTTTCACCATTCTTTCCCATCAAACGGTGGCCGTATTGTCTACAGCCCAGTTTAGACCTGCAAGAAAAATCGTGCAAGTTGCATTACATTGCGGCGCTCGATTGACCACTACGAACTCGTTGGCTTTACGGCCTCGCAATGTAATGCAACTTGCACGATTTTTTTGGCAAGTCTAAGTTCACATGCGATCGGATTCACCATCTCTTGTTCTCCTCATCTCATATCGCGTGACAGAAAGAAATGGTGAAAACGATTGTGATTCCGCGCGCGCGTTAGACTATAAGGCCTCATAGAATGAGGGTAGAAAGAGATGTCGAATATGGCCTCGGGTCTCTATACCAAATATACACAAAAAAAACCATAAAAATCGATCAAGCCGTTTCGGAGGAGTTTGGTTACCTACAAACCTGTGACACGAGAATTATATTATATAAGATAAATACGAAAGTAACTATGCCAGTCCTTCGGACTGTATGTCTGTCTGTTACTTCATGCTTAAACCGACAGATTTAGATAAGATTAGGTATGGAGGTATGTAAGTTGAGACGGTGGGAATTTTTTAATCGTAGCAATATCAAAAGACGTACGTAGAAAATTATTTATTACTGCATCGATTTGAGGCTCAGATATTTTGCTTCTCAGTACATTTATTCGTGAGAAAATGGGAAAATACATAAAATAAAAATGAGCATGTCACGAAATGATCCCAAATGAGCAATATTAGTCTTGCGAATGACTCTGATCTTCCTTTGGGACCATCTGGATTAAAAGTAGACTACGTTTCATTCCACATCCAGCTAAGTACAAACTAAAATTCAAGTCCATTTAACCGTATTAGCCCGCAGGCACGCAAGTACGAACTTTCGCATTTATAATATCAGTAAAATAGTATTCTGATTGAATTTCCGCGGAACTACGAGTATAATCAAGATGTTGTCTTCACTCCAGAATGTAATATTACCTACCTGTAAAAGTTCCGTTGATCTTGTTTCTTGTTGTTTGTGTTCGTCATAGAACTCACTAACTTGCTTCCTACTTAGTATTTATGACTAAATAGTATTGAAAGGGCACGGAGGTTTTGATTATGCTCTCCGTTTATATTGCAAAATAGTACATTACTGCAGAGGCCATGAAGTAAGGGATTGATGGAGGAGTTCGGGGTAGACGGCCGAGTCGTAGACGAGGCCGGATAAAACGAGTCCAGCAATCCCTGTTCTGGCCGAGGCTTGTATAGTGCTTTTCTCAAACAATGTGAGGAAATATTTCATCCATCCATCCATCCATCGATCCATCGCATCGCATCGCTTTGCATCGCTTCGCATCGCTTCGCATCGCTTCGCATCGCTTCGCATCGCTTCGCATCGCTTCGCATCGCTTCGCATCGCTTCGCATCGCTTCGCATCGCTTCGCATCGCTTCGCATCGCTTCGCATCGCTTCGCATCGCTTCGCATCGCTTCGCATCGCTTCGCATCGCTTCGCATCGCTTCGCATCGCTTCGCATCGCTTCGCATCGCTTCGCATCGCTTCGCATCGCTTCGCATCGCTTCGCATCGCTTCGCATCGCTTCGCATCGCTTCGCATCGCTTCGCATCGCTTCGCATCGCTTCGCATCGCTTCGCATCGCTTCGCATCGCTTCGCATCGCTTCGCATCGCTTCGCATCGCTTCGCATCGCTTCGCATCGCTTCGCATCGCTTCGCATCGCTTCGCATCGCTTCGCATCGCTTCGCATCGCTTCGCATCGCTTCGCATCGCTTCGCATCGCTTCGCATCGCTTCGCATCGCTTCGCATCGCTTCGCATCGCTTCGCATCGCTTCGTATCGCTTCGCTTCAAATCGCTTCGCATCGCTTCGCATCGCTTCGCATCGCTTCGCATCGCATCGCATCGCATCGCATCGCATCGCATCGCAGTATCGCAAATGTTTATAGAGTAGTGGTGGTTGGCTGTTCGTAATTTTTCCTTTGTCAGTTTAATGTTAGTAAGCAAAATTAAAAAGTTAGAGCAGCGGACAATAATGGATTTTCATACATACTTCATGGCCTAGGACAAGAAGTTATGTAGGGAGGTGGTAGGGAGCCATAAATGAGAAACTTCATGTCTCCATTTCGTGACATTAACGCATACATTTCCGAGCATGTTTGAGAAAAGTATATTTTAAATAGAAAACTCATATCACAGTTTTTAAGCAATAAAAATACAGATTTGATCTGACTGTAACCGATAGTAACAATAATTTATTCCCGAATATAAATTATTATTTCTCAAACATGCTCGGAAATGTATGCGTTAATGTCACGAAATGGAGACATGAAGTTTCTCATTTATGGCTCCCTACCACCTCCCTACATTACTTCTTGGCCTAGTCCATGAAGTATGTATGAAAATCCATTATTGTCCGCTGCTCTAACTTTTTAAATTTGCTTACTAACATTAAACTGACAAAGGAAAAATAACGAACAGCCAACCACCACTACTCTGTAAGCATTTGCGATACTGCAATGCGATGCGATGTGATATATGGATGTATGGATGGATGGATGGATGGATGGATGGATGGAAGGATGGATGGACAGACGGACGGATAGATGGATGGACGGACGGACGGACGGACGGATGGATGGATGGACGGATGGATGGATGGACGGACGAACGGATGGACGGACGGACGGACGGATGGACGGACGGACGGACGGATAGATGGATGGACGGACGGACGGACGGACGGACGGACGGACGGACGGTCGGACGGATGGATGGATGGATGGACGGATGGATGGACGGACGGGCGGATGGACGGGCGGGCGGACGGACGGACGGATGGACGGACGGACGGACGGATGGACGGACGGACGGACGGACGGACGGATGGATGGATGGACGGATGGATGGATGGACGGACGAACGGATGGACGGACGGACGGACGGATGGACGGACGGACGGACGGATAGATGGATGGACGGACGGACAGACGGACGGACGGACGGACGGACGGACGGTCGGACGGATGGATGGATGGATGGACGGATGGATGGATGAACGGATGGATGGGTGGACGGATGGATGGATGGACGGATGGATGGACGGACGGATGGATGGACGGACGGATGGATGGATGGACGGAAGGATGGACGGACGGACGGATGGATGGACGGACGGATGGACGGACGGACGGATGGACGGACGGACGGACGGACGGACGGACGGATAGATGGATGGACGGACGGACGGACGGACGGATGGATGGACGGACGGATGGACGGACGGACGGACGGACGGATGGACGGTCGGATAGATGGATGGACGGACGGACGGTCGGACGGATGGATGGATGGATGGACGGATGGATGGATGAACGGACGGATGGATGGACGGACGGATGGATGGACGGACGGATGGATGGACGGACGGATGGATGGACGGACGGGTGGATGGACGGACGCATGGACGGACGGACGGACGGATGGACGGACGGACGGACGGATAGATGGATGGACGGACGGACGGTCGGATGGACGGATGGATGGATGAACGGATGGATGGATGGACGGACGGATGGATGGACGGACGGATGGATGGACGGACGGATGGATGGACGGACGGATGAATGGACGGACGGACGGATGGATGGACGGACGGATGGATGGACGGACGGGTGGATGGACGGACGCATGAATGGACGGACGGATGGATGGACGGATGGATGGGACGGACGGACGGACGGACGGATGGACGGACGGACGGACGGACGGATGGATGGATGGATGGATGGATGAAATATTTCCTCACATTGTTTGAGAAAAGCACTATACAAACCTCGGCCAGAACAGGGATTGCTGGACTCGTTTTATCCGGCCTCGTCTACGACTCGGCCGTCTACCCTGAACTCGTCCATGAATCCCTTACTTCATGGCCTCTGCAGTAATGTACTATTAATGATTATTTAGACGACCGGATGGCCAAGTGGTGGTGGTGGCAAGAACCTGACTACGAAGCTTGAAGTCCCGGGTTCGATTCCCGGCCGGGGCAGATATTTTTATGAATAATGCGAATGTTCGTTCTCGGGTCTTGGATGTTTAATATGTATTTATCTGTATTAGTATGTTTATCCGTTGCTTAGTATCCATAGTACAAGCTTTGCTTAGTTTGGGACTAGGTCAATTGGTGTCAAGTGTCTAATGATATTTATTTATATTTAGTGTCTCCAGTGAAGACTAATCTAACTCGACTTAAAGCGATGTGGTAATTTTTTACACCGTTCTATTCAGAAAAAACATGTCATTTTTCAGTTTAATTAACGTGTTTCTCGATCTTAAAACAACGGATACATTTTTGTGCCGATGAAGATGCTACATCTATTTCACTTAAATTATGTGTTGCAATGAATCCAACTTCAGATATGAGTTAGTTAATTTGTGGTGCTCAATAAAGAATAAGTATCTAAGTTATATTGTTGGTATTGTGCATGTCGGGCTAAGTAGTCCGAGATAAGTAGGGTTCCGTTAATACACAGTACCTACCTTCGCGACCGAGCTTTGCTCGGGCTTAAACTCGATAATAAGCGTTTTTCCAGAGTTAAGACCAAGCTAGATCGATTTATCATCCCTAAAAACCCTTAGATATACCTACTGTGAAAATATTCTACTGTGAGTAAGAAGTCAAATGGTCGGACTGTTAAATTGCGAGTTAAATTAATGCCTCTAAAAAGAACCGAAACGTAAGGGCCTAGTAAAGTTTTAGTACGCCGCACTGGCACTATAATACTTACCGTTTAGCGCCATCTGCCGGCGAGTGGCGGGAACACTTTGCGTAGTACCATTACGAGAGTAATGTTAGTTAAGTGAATGTGGAAACAATGTACAGCCTTAAGCGCACTTAGTACCTCAGCACTTGTGAATACAAGCACTAAAACGGAGAAATATTGTCATGCGAAGTTTAAACATTTTGTAATCCTAAAGAGGGCTCCCACGGTTGCCTTTTAGGTTATTTCAGTTAGTTTCAGTTTACGTAGTGTTTTTTTTTGTTCGACTGGATGGCAAAACGAGCAAGTGGGTCTCCTGATGGTGAGAGATCACCACCGCCCATAAACATCTGCAACACCAGGGGTATTGCAGATGCGTTGCCAACCTAAAGGTCTAAGATGGGATACCTCAAGTGCCAGTAATTTCACTGGCTGTCTTACTCTCCACGCCGAAACACAACAGTGCAAGCACTGCTGCTTCACAGCAGGATTAGCGAGCAAGATGCTGGTAGCAATCCGGGCGGACCTGGCACAAGGTCCTACCTACCACCTGTATTGAAGGTTTTTTTTCATCTGTCTGTTAAGGGCGTGTGTGTGTGTGTGGGGGGGGGGGTTTCGGTTATTAAAATTGGAATGAAAACATCTTTTTAATTAACCGTATAATTTGATTGCGATGATTCCATTTAACCAAATAGCATTTAATAGGTGCTAGTTTGTAGTTACTAAATGATTATTACTATGTAGATTATTCATCCATCATGAAAATTCTAATTATCTCACGTCTCTTCTCGTTTAAAAGGCACGTTGGTGTAATATTAATTTGAAGCTGGTAGAACCGACGTCAGTTAAATAATTCAAATCTTAGCCGTTATAATTTTCTTTGTAAATTTGATATTATACTTACTACCATCCTGAATTTTGTTCAAATTTTTCCACCCAAAGTTTAGATTTTAGGAAGGGAGGGGGGGGAAGTTTGATTTTAATAATAATAATATACCCCACAATATAGGGTTAGTCCAGAAAAAAAAAACACCCCACAGTTATGTTATGCTTTTTTTCAAGGAAATCACAATGAAATTGATTATTCAAAGGTTCCACCCTGGGTCATGATTCAATTGACAAGATTTCATATTTCTAAGACTATAATTTGATTCGTTCTCTGTATTCTGTTTGGAAAGAGAAAGACGCTGATATTTTTAAAATTTCGCTACGATTATTAATTAATTTATTTCATTTTTTTTAAGATGTGCTTATTCTAAAAGGGCTTAGCTCCAAAACTACCACACAATAGATCCATTACTTTTGTCTAGTCTCAGTTAAAAAAAAGATCACGTAAATCTGACTTAGACGTTGTCAAATTTATGACAGCTCTTTTTTCTGGTGAAAAAGGCAAAGGAAACATGTCTATTCTGTGGTAGTGTTGGCAAATTCACATATATATTTTTATTTTTTTTGTATTTTTTTAAATATGGAGAAATAAATTATAATAAATATTTTCCCATGTTCAGGAGGCGAAACTTTTTCGATTCCTGTAGTAACTTACAGGTGTTAAGAAAATGTAATCTTGTCAATTTGTTCGACTGTACTTCCAGATGGATGGAAGAACAGCAAAATGATTACTTTCACAAAAGGTTAACTTTTGCCAACAAAGGTACGAAACCCTTTAAATGGTCTTAGCGAACCAGCTGTGTAAATTATTATTGTATGTAATGTAACCTCTTTCAGGTAGACATTCCTTACCATATAACCGCCATAGCTACCCAAATTATCAATACAATCGTCCACATTTTTCTCGTTTGCTCAACAGAGTCGAGCAATATTGTATAATGCATAAGAAATTAGTTATAGGTACCTACGTTACAATTTCAGAGACAATCATGCTCCAGTCTTCCCCGCTTTTGCTAATATTTTAGTGGGGGTGGGTGCGTGAGCAGGGTTGGCAGATAATAGAATTTTCTTGACATTCAAAATCATACTTGCTCGTAAACAATGCCGTAACATACAGGCTACCTTGGTTGCAATCCCCCAAATAAAACACTCGACCTTAATGTGCTTGTCATTAAACCCGTGGTCGGTAAATGAGTCATTGCGCGTACTAATTTTCTTGTCATGAAGCCCAAGGTCGGTAAATGAGTCAATGCCCGTACCTACTGATACTGAATGGAGCGGAGGTGCAGCACGCCGTGCACCACATGAACGCCGAGCACTCAGTCATTCAGTCTTCGACTTCGGGCTTCTAATAGAATCTCGTTCGTAATTCCTCACTTACCGCCCTTAAGACACAATGTACTATTTCATCACACGTAAACAGTGTCGTACTTTTTAGCTTGGCTGCTGGTATACAATTGATCTTCTAGACTCTCTTGTGTTCTTTCGTTTTAATTTAAAAAATTGAAAGTGGAACTAGATTACCAGTTCTGAACCGACGAAACACAAAAGAGTTTAACATACTACAATACCTACTTGCTTTTGAAGACCATTAGTACTCGTATGGAAGTTATTTTTGAAGTATTCCCGACCACGTTTTATGTATGAATTTCTTCCCATTGGATCGGAAAGCCATATAATATATTATGTTAATTTATAGATGGCCAGCATGACAAACAGGTCGTATCTTCGAAAGTGGAACGTAATGTTTGGTAATGGAATAGATCCAGTGACTCACTATCCACGTCACATATTTCATTCCTTTATAATGTAGGTGCATAAATTTATATTCCATTTGTCTGTTTTCGTAGTGAGATAGAACTTGTGTCATTTCTCACGCTGATCTCGTTAAGATTTTATAAATCTTATTTTGTAGAATCAAGGATAGTTTACCAATACTTATTTGTGTATTATGGTATATAGTGGTTGCCAATCCATACACTGGTTCAGAAGTATAATTAGATTCGTCATAACTCACACATACACACACACACACACACACACACACACACACACACACACACACACACACACACACACACAAACACAAACATAACTCTTTCACTGTTTTATGATATAAATTACTGAATTACTATTTTTCCTTTTCTTTTTTACTTAGTAGCTACTAACACGATATACGTAACATTACTCTCTATTAAAAATACAAAATGAGACATGGATGCACAGAAAAACCAGAAAAAGAGACCAGCGCTGGGAATCGAACCCAGGTCCTCAGCAATCCGTGCTGCGTGCTATAACCCCTACACCACCGCTGGACAGGAATCTAGACACGAATGTTTCCTATGCACACATATCTCAGGTTGCTTATTTCTACTACGCTACTTATGTAGCAGCACTAGCGACATCTATGTTCCGCTCTCATCGAGAGACGCAACACTCTTTCGGAACCAACCGCTCACCCAGACAAGAGATGTCACTACTAAGCAATCAAATTATGATTGGTTTTTTGGAGTCTTTTGATATTTTTTATTTCAAATTCAAATTTGTTACTTTTACGGGTATCCCGTGAAACCATATAGAAAATACAAACTGAGACATGGATGCACAGAAAAACCAGAAAAAGAGACCAGCGCTGGGAATCGAACCCAGGTTCTCAGCAATCCGTGCTGCGTGCTATAACCCCTACACCACCGCTGGACAGGAATCTAGACACGAATTTTTCCTGCCCGCGGATTTCACCCTCGGATTAATTTCGCGAAATCGCGAATTTTATAAACCTAAGTTTTTTCTTTGTAATTGTTTATTTCCTATCTTGTGCAATTTTGTCTTATTGAATAAAGATTTAATTATTATTATTATAAATGAAAAAAATGAAATAATGTACATTTTTATGAATAGATAATATAATGTTTTATAATTACATTACTTAATCGATTTAAAAAAAATATTGTTTATCGGGCTTTCTGAGTAATGTATAAAGATATAGCGAACATTGATAAGTTGTAATCTTGAGAAACCAGTTTTCAGTACAAAGTGAGGGTTTAAACTTGAAAAGCTTCCCAGCTTTGCGGTAAGTACATGAAATAATAATTTGCAAACCGACGCTTGGCAATGTTTTGATAAATTATAAATTTTTAATGAACGCAATCTGGGAAATGCTTACTTTTATTTATAACTTTTATATTTGAAGGCTACGCCCGTGGCTTCATTCTAATCAGAGAACTCTATCATGTGGGAATTTTGTAAAATCCATCTTTATTCCTTGTCTACACCTTAAAGAGAGCGGGATATGGAGTTCTGCAATGTGAACGCTAACTCGTCTTTGTACAAGAAAGGAAAAATACCAAGTGTTTTTAGGTCGAATCCCTTATAAATTGAATGTGCTATGAACAGAACAGATACTCTTTTTAGCCAATCCCGCAAGACTTTGCCGTGTTTTTTCGGGATCCTGGGACGGAACCTCTTCAAACAATCATAGTGTTTCGTTATTCAGGATAGAGATTTTTTTATTGATGTAGGTACTTTTTACCCGACTGCGGTGGAGCCTAAAAGAGTGTTATGTTTTTTACCGTCATATACGGGGTGGGCCCAGTAACAGGAACAAAATATGAAAACACAGTTCTGCTATTCAAATGGAACTTTAAAAAATTAAGTCATTTTATTATTATGTATATTCCAAACAAATGGAATGGTATTTTCAATGTATGGCATCCAGTAGCCACTGTCACTGATTTACAAAACTTGTTGTCTGACCCATTGGTCAAAAACTCGGGGAGAAAATAGATGTCGAAAAAATATTTTTCACTTCTCATACTCGTAAAGTTCGTGTTGATCTCGGCGGCATGAAATGGCTTTTTATGCTATGAAATGGCTTTTAATACTCGAGGTATTAAAAGCTGCGAAATTCATGATATCAATTTATAAAATTCACTGGCTGTGACATAAATAATGCTGATTGATTTTTTGGAGTCTTTTTGTATTTTTTATTTCAACTCCAAATTTGTTACTTTTACGGGTATCCCGTGAAACCATATCGTAAATACAAACTGAGACAGGGATGCACAGAAAAACCAGAAAAAGAGACCAGCACTGGGAATCGAACCCAGGTCCTCAGCATTCCGTGCTGCTGCTTAAGAGGCGACCTACGCAACTCACTGCTATTTTTAAACAGACGTGGTATAAAATTGGTGTACTTCGTGGCAATAAAAAAAATATTACGATAATCTTGATCGTATTCCTGAGTTAGTCGTTGCTTTCAAAACACGATTAAACTAATTTGGCTCGATAGATTTTATTGCCAAAGTGAGCTCTTACTTTGATTTAGAAACCAAAAATACTCCGTTATTTATAAAGACACTATAATCAAATTACTAAGTCTGATTTACAAACAAAACGTAATAATAATATCTGTCGTGTTATTTCTTAAATCTAAATCGTAATTTCTTTGCATTTATTTTATTTCCAAATTTTTGATGAGCAAAGACTTACGCCACGCCGACGACATATTGCTTCTCTGTCACTTCAACGCAGAGAAACAGTGAGCGCTTAGGTGCTCTGCCTGATTGACCTGCGTCGCTTTTCTCCACAAAATTCATTTACGAAAAAAAACTTTTACATTTACACTTCTTTCATAACACTCAATCTATGAGTAAGGAAGTTATTATTAAATTACGTTATCACTGTATTTTGGGTATTTAAGGTGTTTTAGGATAGTCAACACCGAGAAATAAATTAAATAACGCACAAAAAAAACAAGAAGCCCTCATACTCGTACAATGACAGACAACATGTCAGAAGATGTCAGAAGTTGTAAAGTAAGTGTGTTGTTTATTACAAGAATTAGGTAAGTACAGAAAAATTGGTTAGTAGTCTAAATAGTTTTATTGGCTCCATATTTTGTCTATTACTTATAAACTGATAACTACCATAGTAGGAATATAGGACATGTGTTCAAACTTAATACGTGTCTGATACGAGTATATAGCCTACCCAACGAAGACCAAAAACTGCCTCTCCGGGGAAATCTTGCGTATAAGTCAATTTTGGCATAGTTGTAGGGGATGGTGTTTAAGACCACATACTAAAAGTAGGTACTGATGGGTGGGGGTAGAGCTAACGGGTGGGGAGGAGTTTGTGTAAAAGTCCCATTTAGTTTTTCGTAAATAACTCGTAAACCACAGCAAAAAATGTTCTAAAACATAAGTAATCAAAATACAAAAAAAAATCTAAACATTTTTTTTTAAGTATGGCGATGGATGGATGTTTGTTACTCTTTCACGTAGAAACTACTGAACGGATTTGCATGAAATTTGCCATACAGGTAATAAATACCCTGGATTAACATGTTCTACAGTAAAAAAACGCACTGAGGTCTCTGAACCAGATGATGATACATCTACACTACACAAGCACTATTTTAGTACAGTAAGTACCTACATTATTTTGAGACACCCACTAAATAACATGACTTATATAAAACAAATATTTACTTTATTAATCGTTGGGCAAAGTAACTTATTGATTGAATTTTATAACGGGCAAAGTTATTTAGACAACATTGCCCGCATGCGTTATAATAGTAGAAAAAGTTCTCACTTACAGGTTCAAATACTGCACTTTGTGCTTTTTGTATTAGTGTTAATAAAATATCCTTCTTTCTTTCTTTATACGTAATTTCTCCACTCCTGGAACTCCAGTTTTATAAATCTAAAGTACAATTAAAATAGTAAATAATTTATTAATTCAGACAAAGTGATTGCATTTAGTCGTTAGGTAACAGTTCATAGTTTGGTTTTTCTAGTAAGCCGTCCCTTTTATCAAATGGGCACAGTTTTTTCTGCGAGTACTCGTATCTCCAAGAATATTTATGTTGAGTATGAATATCCTACTTGTGTCAGTTCTTGACTTTTGTTTTTTTAATGTATTTATTATCAGTATGTAATCAAGCGCTTTGTTTCAAATTTTAAAGTTGTTCTTTATATAGATTTACATCGCCACTCAAAAATCATATAAATTAAAAAAAAAGACCAAATAAAAAGACACATTTATTTTATTTGGTTTTGAAGTAGTGACACCTCTAACTTTTTTTCTAAGAATTAACCATACATTGACCTACTACTTGCCGAAATATCAAAGTTTTGTAGGTGGTACTTCCTATTAAAAATAAGGGACATCCGTGGCCTAGTTCTGTATTCAATCGGTGTTTTTAGTGTCATATACAAACTGTTGTTGTTAAAATTTGTTATTGGTTATTAGCGTTTAACTCATAAATATGATAAAATTATTAGAAAACTCAAACATAATATAGAGGTGTTTGTATACATACGACATTGATAGAACACTGATTGAATACAAATTGCTGATTTTTGACAGGACCCCCTGTCCCCTGTTTGGAGTAACGCCTGGAAAATTTTGATATTTAGGCAAGCAGGCGAGAAAAAATCTAGAAGTTGACACCTCTGTCATGCTGAGAACGCTGGTCTCTTTTTCTGGTTTTCTGTGCATCTATATTTCAGTTTGTATTTTCCTACCGACTATGGCCTTGTTGTAACAGGATCATAGCGGGTAATATTTGGAATTGGAACTAATATTGACACAAAAGTACATTGTGCATTAAGGGCTGTAAAAAGGGGATTATTAACGAGAGTCTATTAGAAGCCTGAGCTTAACTGACTTCAGAAAAAAGGAGGAGGTTATCAATTCGGTTGTATTTTTTATGTTGGTTCTGAATTTTGGGCAAATAACCGTCAACTTTGCCTTAGGGCCATTTTCTTATAAAATCGATTGTCACGAATGAGTATTTTTTGTTCAATAAAGGGTTTATAACTCTCTATTGTACATAAAACATATAAAAATAACAGTTATCAGAGCAAAGTACAATGTTTATTTTGTGTTTAATAAAATTTAAGTTTGTAAACGTAAGTGCTTTATAAAATTATAAACGTGGGTAATTTTACCCAAAATAATGTCCACTTGTGATTGAAAAAATTGCCCGCCAGGCAATGTTATGTCCTTTGAATGTTTTATCCGACTGTACGAAGCAAATGAGGTTTTTGGTTTTCAAATAAAAAATCGATACCTATCTGCAAATGGATGGATGGATCCATATTTTAGTGTATACCTAGTGTATACCTACCTACCTAAATGAGTATAGGTATATATATATAAGTATGTATATATAAGTTATCTTCAGTTTTGTCTACATTTTGAGAAATATATCTTGCTTAATTTTTAATATTTTGATATAGGTATTTCTCTAGCAAGAAATTACTAATACACTTTTAGAAATGTAGGTGTATTTCATAGGCCATAGTTAAATTAAAGTGTACCTAAGAAAATAAAAGTTAGGTCAACTTTAGTATTGTGTCACCCGAAAGACGTCCACTGCTGGACATAATAGGCCTCTCCCAAGGCTCTCCACTCAGACCGGAGTACAATAAAGAGTCATTGTATTGTATTGGAATGCAGCTTTGAAAATACTCATAATAACCGAATTTTCACATTTTTCGTAATTTTGGCGATTTTCAAGTTAATAAAAACGAATTACCTAAGTACCTAAGTGCATAAAATTGAATCAGTTTGAACGTGGGAAATTGTAACGTCATAGCCTTGTCATAGCAGTCAGTATATGACGTATTCAATACAAACTCCATAACAAACGATCGTTTTGACATTTATGAAAAACTTTAGCGGTACCGTATTTCGCCGCGCTGCGCGCGAAAACGCGTCGCTGTCAGATAACGCCTACGAACAAATCGCGGTTGCACGCGATCTATCTCAGAGGGGTCGCGGGGGTGAGGTACAAAACCGCTCGCGCCGTTTGGCGTGGGTGGACTCTTAAGTAGCATAGTAGAAATAAGCAACCTGAGATATGTATGCACAGGAAAAATTCGTGTCTAGATTCCTGTCCAGCAGTGGTGTAGGGGTTATAGCACGCAGCACGGAATGCTGAAGACCTGCGTTCGATTCCCAGTGCTGGTCTCTTTTTCTGGTTTTTCTGTGCATCCATCTCTCAGTTTGTATTTACGATATAAATAATGCTGTCGACTATATTAAATATCGCGTTAAGTTAAGCCTATATGCAACGTCATACTCTCGAGTTTGAGCGTTCTTTAAAAGTCTTATTCAAATGACTTTTAACTTTTTGTAATACTATAGCTCAGTCGAACTTCAGCTAAGTAACGAAATTTGTCATCAGTACCCCTAGTGTAAGTTTTCGTTACAAAATACGTCTCGATCGCGTTCACGTTAAAATCTCAATTTATATGGAAACACGAACAGCGCCTCTAACGGAGCGTTTGCGATGTTCGTGTTTCCATACAAATTGAGATTTTAACGCGAACGCGATCGAGACGTATTTTGTAACCGAAAACTTACAATAAGGGCACAGGTCTCAAGAGTATACTCGTAAGCCAGTAAGTTACGTATTCGATATACGCATTATCTAACATCGTCTCATTTTACAATATTACATGCATATAATATGTATGCATGTATGTAAACTCTTTATTGTACAAAAGGAAAGAAACAAAACACAATTGTCAAAATTTGAGATACTTGTACAAAGGCGGACTTATCCCTTTAAGGGATCTCCACCAGTCAACCTATGAGTAGATGAGAGGAGTAACCAGTTAGGATCCGACAGAGTGAGTTTAAGAGTCAAAAATAGTGGAAGCTATTATACAGTCTCTTAAACAATATAATACATAAACTACAATGTATAAGACTATAACCATAATACATATAATTATATATAAAAATAATATTTTTGACAATATATGAAAATATAAATTTTACTGACTGTTTTTTGTGTTGATGCATTGCCATCCAACTGGTATAAGCTAGGTTGGCATCCGCCATTTTTCTCCCTAGGTTGAATTTTCTCTAAGTAAATATTTTTTTCGAAACATTCAGCATAAAAGCGCTTTCTGAGTAGGTAAATAGTAATAAGAACCATTCATTCTAAATGAATTTTGCTGATTTTGATCTCAAAATTCAAGTCATTCCAACCACATTGAGTGACTAAAATGTAAATTGCGAGATTTGATACAAATATACTCATATACATTGGAAGATCATTGAAGAAAGCTTGCGAGAACTTGAAGGTTTGTCATAATTTAAAAATGTACAATAACTTTTTGTATAAAAATGTCATTACTATATTTTTGAGTGTACCTCTTTTTTGTTGATTTGGTACCAACTTACAAAACAAACCAAATGCCAAGCCAAACCACCTACCAAACCAAACCTACCAAGCCAAATTTCAAGTTAATCCGATAACTGGAAGTGGTTACTACTTGACTAACGTGGCAATTTTAATAAAAGCTAGTAAAAAGTTAAATCATGTGCACTCAAATCAAAGTCAAAATATCTTTATTCAATTTAGGCTATAACAAAATAACAAGCACTCATGAATGTCAAAAAAAACTAAGCGTTGGGCCAAGCTATACTATGCGATATGAGATTATGCCAAAAAGAGTAGAACTTATTGGTCCTAGCAGACGAATTGAATTTCCAGGACTTTTCTAAAATTGCACAGAGATTTCCAAAAAAATACATCGTTGTATTTAATTATGTCTGACGAACACTCGTTGGACAGAAGCATACCCTTCTATGAATGTTTAGAGGTAGGATATTTTATACGATTACACTAAAACAAAAGTTGTAAATAAAAATAGCTAAGGTTTTTTACTCTAGCAGTAATTCTGAGTTAAAAAAGGGTTTCCTGAAGGAACGTTTAATTAAAAGTCATTGTTGCATGCGGAACGCCCAAATTGTAGTGAACTTGCCCGTAAAATGCTTGCTGTACCCGGAAATGTTGAATTAATTGCTCTAAGCTAGTACTTATTTGTCTGTCTACGGAAGGTCTACGGCAGGGTTTCTCAAACTTATGGCTCCACGTACCCCTGTTAAAGTTTCTAGACGACAGCGAACCCCCCCCCAAAGAAAGTAATAAAATTGACTGTTGGAGAAACCAAGTTTATTTTTATTTCGATCATCATTATAATATAATGCATATTATTTATTTTAATAAAAGGTAACAAATATAGGTAAGAAACGTCTTGCCAACGAAAATACAAACTGAAACAAACAACAACAAATATCAAACAAACAAGTAACAAATTTAGAGTTGAAATAAAAAATACAAAAAGACTCCAAAAACCAATCTTAATCATCTTGCCAGTCTTGCAGCCACCATCACGTAAACCTTGACGCGAACCCCCTACCGGCGAATAGAGAACCCCTAGGGGTTCGCGTACCCCACTTTGAGAAACCCTGGTCTACGGTAAAGAATGTGCTACGGAAGGTACTTAAAGAGCGCGATTACGTAACAAATGTGTGATGTACTTATCATCATCATCCCAGCCTATATACGTCCCACTGCTGGGCACAGGCCTCCTCTCAGAACAAGAGGGCTTGGGCCATAATTCCCACGCGGGCTCAGTGCGGATTAGGAACTCCGCACGAACCATTGAATCGCTTCGCAGGTTTGTGCAGGTTTCCTCGCGATGTTTTCCTTCACCGCAAAGCTCGTGGTACTTAAGTTTGAAATGTAATTCCGCACATGAATTTCGAAAAACTCGGAGGTGCGAGCCGGGGTTCGAGCCCACGACCCTCTGCTTGTGAGGTGATAGGTCAAACCACTAGGCCACCACGGTTTTTATATATACGACAGATGATTTAAGTATTGTATTAGCGACACTCCGGTGGCTGAACAAGCCTTAAGCGGGGTTCTCACGAGGCGATTTTAGTTGATCAACTTAAATTGGTTCACGAATTGAATGACAATCGCTAATGAGAACATGTTTTCAATAAAAGTTGATCAACTTTTATTGAACAACAAAAACTTGATTCCTTCTCAACTTTGGTGTGCGAGTCGGTTCAATTTGATGACGTCACCGTGAAAGCAACAACGTTCAAGTTAAAAACGATATTTTCTGTGGTGGCAGAATTGTTTGCTACGGTATTCAGCAATGTCTTCGTTTGCTAGTTCTCTTAGCAGCGTTTGTGAGGCTCCTAATTGATTCCTTCTTGAGATCCAAGCCCTGACCCACAATCTGCGTTTTTTTCTTAATATTTCATTCCGCAAAATAAGTCTCATTTCGTCAATTAAAACGTTTCTAATTTCAGGGATACATGTTCGCACGACATTGTTTGACGCCATTTTGAAGCAACTGTCCCATTCGGTCCGATTACCTACTTATCGGTGCGACCGTGAGAACGCAGTTCATATCGATTTTTCTTGATCAATTAAAAGTTGATCAACTAAAATCGCCTCGTGACAACCCCGCAATTTACACCGCGAGCGGAGCGGACTCCGTGCGGACTCAGTTTAATGTATGTACAGTCACCAGCATTAATATCTGCCACAGCGGAGCGTGCAAAAATATCTGACACGTCTTTCCGGTCCTAGAAATGGAGTCGTATCAGATTTATGCACGCTTGTTGTGTCAGATATTGGTGCTGGTGACTTTCCAACGATCGGCTGCATGAAAGTACTTATACCGAACCTCTACTCAATTCAAATTCAAATTCATTTAAGTATTTATAAATTTCATATACCTAAGAAAGTACGGTAATATAAACATGAACTAATCTTAGGTCTAGTAAGTAAAATTTACAAGTGTAATGTGTGTTATTGACAATAAGGTATCTTAAGAAATTATAATGTAACCCGAGCATTTTAACATCGCATTACAATAGGTATCTGAAAACATCTATAAAATGGATCTCTATGAATGGTCGATGTAAGTCCGCTCCTTTCGCGGTAGAAACCGTGCGTTCACACGCAGTCGCTCGTCGCTCGATTGCCGCGATAAACCATGTAATTCGCTAAGCCTACTATCAAGTAGCAGTGCTTCCGCCACTACATTCATTTAGACAAGAAGAAATATGCTGTGAGATTACAGGCACAGGTATTCAATTTTGATCCTTAAGCGCCTCTTGCTTGACGCGTATAGCCAAATTGGCCCCTAATGAGTTTATGTAACGTTTTAAGGATCCAGACACTAATAAATAATAAAGATATACGAGCAAGAATACCAACATAGCACTCGTCAAGTGCCATAGATATTTTTTCTTGTTTCTTTCCTTTCCGTGTACAAATTGCTTACAGCTAATGTCACTTTTTATTACAATTATCGCCCACATTAATCTTCCTTCGTCATATGAAATTCTGCACAGTACTTTGCAATAAAAACTTCGCTGCCTTTAAAATCCTGTCACGTACTTAGTTAGGCATATTTTCCTTATGTTTTCCTCCGTAAAAACACCTTTCTACTTCCGCATGCTAGCGCCATCTGTGATTCATTCAGTGAACTCGCGACGCGGACTTCCTTGCTAGCTTCCAGGAAAATGGATGTAATGTAGTGTAGTGTATAGCGGGAAGTTCGTACGCCCTCCGCGAGATGGCGACGCTGACGAAAGAAATTAACATTAGGTATTTTAGGCCATACCTAATAACCATGTTGATACTGACGGCAATTACTAACGCGAATGAGTTATATGATTGGTTAGGTGCTAACCTCGTTCAATCCTTGTTTAACGGACAACGATACAAGTTTTACCTTTTTCTTTCTGAAGGCCTTAGGCGAACATCCTTACCAAGCTTTCAGCGCAAGGGAACTATCTGAATCATATAACTGAAGTGAAAAATCTTGTAAGCAGTTTCCGTTCACTTAATTTACTCTTTTGTAAAATAAAAGAGAAACGAATTCAGAGACAAAAGCTGTGTCAGGAGAAAATAATCCACCAATAAGATTACTTCGTTCCCCCAAGCCTCGCTGAGTGCGGCGATCTTATCGGAAGATTTTTCCTCGCACACCTATAGTCTCTAAAAAAACACCCAAAAACATTTTATACTTACCCTCATCTAATCGATAATCGGAAAGCACCTAAGAAGGTGTCGTGCGTAGGTAATATTTAAATTATTATTTTTTTTCTTTTCAGGTACGTATTGGCGGGTTATTCAGCTACTCAAACGTTTAATTTGTTCACTGTAGCCCAATTAATCGTCATCATCGTCGTGCATACCACAATACATAATAAGTTATTTATTGATCGGTAAGTATTGGTGTAAGATTAATCAAGCCATTTCTATTTTATTAACAAAGGTAAAGAAAAGTGCGTCTACCACTTTTAAGGATAGAAAAGTGAAGTAAAAGTTATTGACTGGGTTAACCTATAGCAAGCAAATGCATTGCTAATATGCTATGCTACCGAGAAAAATCGGAAAAGTCTGTATGCAGGTACAGTCACCTGCATTAACATCTGCCACAGCGGAGCGTGCAAAAATATCTGACACGTCATACCGGCCCTAGAGATAGAGTCGTATCAGATATTTATGAACGCTTTGTTGTGTCAGATATTGGTGCTGGTGACTGTACATAATAAAATAAAAAATATATTTTTAATTAATCTAATCGAATTATTTACATTACCTACTTATTGGAACATTTTATGAGAAGAAATTCTACTTGAGATTATAATATAGGGTAAACCCTCCAGTGAATGAACCCCCCCCAGTGAATGAACAAAATCACGTTTTTTGCCTAAAATAAGCAATATAGCCAGTTCCACCAACTGTCGTATTTTTTTTCTTACCGGCAACTCGATTTCCTATGCAATGACAACAATCGGTAAATTTATTTTCGACCAATTTCAACATGGCAGGCGTTTGAAGTTCACGTATTTCTGCTTTTGAAGTTTTGTATGGAAAAATTAGATCCCAGGTAAGAACAGTGCATGTTTGGAGTAACATTTGAACTGCTTATTTCATGTATATCACTATGAAGTTTGGCTATTGGTTAGATTAAGAGTTAAATATTCTATAATTGTACTCTTTAGTGGCTTATTTTGCGGTTAAGTTGATATTTTTAGGTGTTCCATTACTGGCTTATCAAATGTTCTAAAACCAGTAAATGAACAGTCTGTTCATTTACTGGTGTCGGCTCAATATAGTTTTTTTCCTAAAATTAAATGTTAACGTAATCGTATTAAGGTTGTGTTTTCAGATTCTGCATAGAAAACGATTCTGTTTCTTTGAACTAGTATTGGGACACTACGTGTTCATTCATAGGAATGAAAAATCTAGTAAATGGACTATAGAAATTTGGCTTTGTTCATTTACTAGATACCTACTAATCCTATGTATGAACAACGTAGGTAACGATGGACGTGATCGAAATGCACGATAGTTTTACTTCCTAAATTGGACTTGTTAATAATATTAGATTGTACAACAAGAGCATAAAACAAGCCATTTTACCCAAGACTTTCATATAGTCACCCGAGCCGGTACAACGAGGGTGGATAGACACGTCGAGGAGAAAATGGGGATTGCGAGGAAAGGAAATAGGAACAGTTAATACAATTGTTCAGTTAATGTGTACCTTTTATTTGTCATGAATTACTATATAATTATATATTTTTTTTGTTTTATTGATTTATTTTGATCAATTTTAATTTTTATATAAATTAAAAATGATTAAAAAATGATGTAGATTTTGCTCGTAGTAAGTTGCTTATTGTTATTAGCCACAATCTATAATTAAAAATTGGGTTGTTAAGATTTTTTTGTGCCAAATGATGATACTTTTAACTAATTAGAGACTGATTACAGACTGATTAGAATACGAGTATCAATAGAGTTTAATGTTTGTTATTTTTTATATCTATAAAGTTCACTCGGAAAAATTTTCTATTTTGAGCTACGAGTTTTTAAAAAAGTAAATTAATCAAGATATTAAGGTGCTTAATTTGTACCTACTTTAATAGAATTATATATGTATTTTTGTAATACAGAAACATAATTGGAATACTGAAGGTGCTGTACCTACCTCAAGATTTTATATAATAATAACTGAAGAAGAAGACTTCGTTTTATGTTAAAAATGCTTTTCTAAATGTTGATTAAAACTATCTAAATAATGTTCATTCACTGGGTTTTACTCTGTTCATTCATTAACTTTTTCGTTCATTTACTAGGTTTTTGGGTACTTTTTTATAAATTCTTCCATAACTCAAAAACTATACACGTAATAAAAAATCGCAGAAATTAAATTCTTGTTTATTAAATAACGATTGATTAAATTACATAAAACCATTACAATTATTAATAAGTACAGAGTAGTGATTTTTCAAAGTAGAAAAGTTTCTTAAGTGTTCATTCACTGGAGGTTTTACCCTATTATTATTATACGTTGTACAGTCAAGGGCAAAGATATCGACACGGCCAAAGTTACAAAAATATGTATACACGACTTTATGCACTTAAGATTTAGGCTGTGTATACATATTTTTGCAACTTTGGCTGTGTCGATATCTTTGCCCTTGACTGTACATTATATCGCTCATCAAAATTTGATAATACCTATAGTTCAGTTTATAATTCAAAGGTGCAATTAAATTGACATTAGATATCGTGAGGTTAATAACGGTTTTTGAAGATATCGTACTCATGCGTAATATATTGTATCTTAGGATAACTGTAGTAGATGAATCCAGCGTAAGTTAAGTATTTTTTCTGAAGAAGGTCAGAGCGGTCGCGGCGTAGGTCACTTTCATTTGTTTCTATTACTTAATAGCTCACGGCACCTGACACATATTACGGGAAAAGAAAAACAAAAAGGTCTTTTCTCGCTCAACAAAGTAAATACATAAAACGGGAAAACACTTTAGCTTTAGCGATGAAAATACGGAGTCTGAAAAATATACAATTTGATACAGGCGTTTTAAAATGTATCCGGAATATTTCAACAAATGCTTTGGTAAGCTTGACGGGGCTTATCAAGATATTTGTTGAATTTTAATTTAAAAGGAAACCACGGCCTTGGATTTGCATGTTTTGAGTACCGCGTACTACTTTTCAAACACAATTTAAAATACTGAAAATTATTTGCAGTATTCAGACAAACTTTTTCAAATATTTGCTGAGATATTCCAAGCAAGGATATTCCAGTTTTACTTAAGAACACAGTGTATAAAATATCTGGATGCCATGCCAGAATAATCTGTTTCACATTTCCAAATAAACATACGTGTACTATGTTTCAGTCTAACCATTAGGCTACCATTAGTGTTTTTATCGGAGTCAGTATCGAAATTCATCATCATCATCATCATCGTCATCATATCAGCCATAGGACGCCCACTGTTGGACATAGGCCTCCCCCATAGACCTCCAGCTGCCTCGGTTGGTAGCGGCTTGCATCCACCGTGAACCCGCGACTTTAACTAGGTCAGCCGTCCATCTCGTTGGTGGACGTTCTACGCTGCGCTTGTCGGTCCGCGGTCACCACTGCAGAACCTCTAATCGAAATTAAAATTCTACAATTCTTATTTATATAAAGTGTACTATAAGTGTATACCTAAGTGTAAGTGCAGTATAAGTGTAGTTATAAGGTTGACTGGGAGAAATCCCTTAAAGTAATAAATTCGCGTTTGTACATATACTTCAATGTTTTTCAATTATGTTTGTTTACTTATTTTATACAATAAAGAGTTTACAAGGTGTTAATTGAATAACTGAAAACCTCGGACACCACAAACATATTTTTTCATTTTAAGTTAGTCGATTGCATTTATTTTCGAATACATTCATTATTTTAAAAAAAAACGTGTGTTTTGCTAAGTCAGTAATTCTACTTCATTTCTAACTCTACACTCATAATTTGTATTTTTCAGTTGTGCTTCGACGTTTTTAGAAGACAATCAGGCTGACAAGAAAACGGCCAGTATTAAATTATCTAAATAGAATGCAAATCAGCTAAAACATTTAGTTGGCGCATGTTGCATTCGTAACTTTTAGACTAGGCACATTAAAAAAGGAAAGGGGTTTAAAAACACTAACACAACCTGATTTAAAACATAGCATAATCGATTCTACTCTCGATTCTGAGCAAACTACTTTCTGGTTTTCAGTTAAAGTAACGTGCCTACAAGCATTAGGTTAGCAGGTACGATGCCCTGCAATGTAATTTACCTCATTCCGCCCGACGGATATTTGCGAAGAGCTGCCAATGAGGCAATTTCCTTAAGTTTCCAACGGCGGAATCAATGTTTAGTAAAGATCGACTAGGGTTGTTATCGACTAATCTCAATATTTGGCAACATTTAATAATACTTCCGGCTATAATAAAAAAATCATTTAGCTTAACACGAAAGAATAGGACAATATTTAATTAATACAATCTAGGGCTCTTCAGGGCTAGAGTTAATGATGTTACTGAAACAGTGAGCTCCACCTTTGTCCTAATGTGCACTTGTCATTAGGTGAGAAAGGGGTCACTTATGGGTCAGTTATATGTAAAAAAAAACTCTAAAGTAAGATGTTTAGTAGCTTTGAAATTAAGATAGTTTTTATTACAACCGGGATTTAAATGTGACATATTAATGCTAAATTACCTCGAGTTTTGAACACATTGCAGAGGCCATGGTCTCATCAAAGTAATTTTAACATCATTGTATTTAATACTAATAATTGTAAAAGTTACTATGAGCCAAAATAGCGATAGTTTAAGAATGACGGTTACAACTCACTTAATTATATTGGCTGGGACCTTTATCATGCCCGTCAAACTCAGCGACTTTTATAAATAATATTTTTTTCTATTACTTTAAGTCACACATTAAAGTTCATTCGAAGAAACAATGCAAAACAGTTATTTTATTTTTGTAGCGTGACTGACGACATCAATTGGGCTCTAGGATGGCGTTAAAGTAGTTATATATTTGTTCCGTTTTAACATAAGAGTTAAAGATATAAACTATTTTATGAATAATCGCCGACGAAAAAATAAGCCGACTATAGTCTACAACTATTAATTCGGTACATCTCTAGACCTTCGGCAAAGTTCAGAATGTTATTTCCAAAGCCGTTAGTTGCTAGAAATTGCATGGAAATGATAATTTCCACGTAATTTCCCTGAACATGGTGTCTAATATTAGTTATAATTTGGTTAGTACCTACTTTAACATTTCTCCTAATAAATACTTATACAGTGCTTTGGTTGCTGTCACGCTGGAAAATAGATGGCTAATTATACTAAATAATAACATTGGTGAGCAAGTTTAGTACTTTTATATTGTAATGAAGGCTAAATCTCTGAAGCTAGTGGACCAGTTCTAAATAATAATATCTGACACCAGTATAAACCTATATTAAATGATATTGTAACGGATAACTCACGTCTTAAACCGAGTTTAGCTCGACATGTTTCGGGCTATTTCGCAGCCCTTCTTCTCAGGAGCACGCGACTCGGCGGCTGCCTCAACACGCACACTACGTGCCACCGCTCTGCTCGCGCGACTGGACGTCCGTTACGATCCGTTACAATATCATTTAATATAAGTGAGTTTCACGGTCGTTTCATGTTCAAAATATAAACCTACTTACATTATCTTTTGTTTACAAAGCCTACTTTTTAACCCATGAAAGTGCAGAGATGCCAATTGACTCAGAATAATGGCGTAATGAAAGATATTTTTTGGCACTTGGAGATGTATACGTATGAGTATGTATATCTAGATTTAGGCCACCTTCGGCAAAATGCATTGCTCCCTTGGGATGGCTATTAGCTGGTTATCTGCCGAGGAAGTAAGGAAAGGGATACACGGAATTTTCCTATAGTTTTTTCCGTGAATATGACATATCTTAAGTGTTTGAACGTAGTCAACTTTACAAGTTAATGATGAACTAAATATTCATTGAAAATGATATTAACACAGATTAATTAATTTCTCCTCATACATACATAACTAACTACAAAATTTTGTATTTAACGCCATTTAAATCTAGACAATTAATAGCCCTAAGGGATTTATATACAGCAAATCTGGCAATCTATTTGGTTTAATAGTTCCCGTCTGGGACTGAACTATCCCGTTGGATGGTCTAATAAATAATTCTACAACAGTCTCAGATGTCTTGCAAAGCCGCGTGTACATACAAACGCAGTATTGTTTTAGTTTTCCTACTAATATTATAAAAAATCTTTTGATTGCGTTGACTTAGAAGTTTGATTTTTTTCTCTGTTTCAAGGTGTAGCAGATCTGAGTATTTGATTTTAATTTTAGCTCGGTACCTGTACGTGTTCCTAAGAAAAAGGGTCTTAACTGACGGGCAGACAGACAGACAAATAGACAGACTTGCGAATGATAGAGTGATACTGATACTAAAAGGTCCAATTTTTTTTAAAGTAGGTACATAACCCTAAATATAGGTAAAACGCATTTTAGTTTCAGAAGATTTTTTCATGAAATAAAACGTTAGCTGAACGACCAACTTAAGAATTCAAGTTGGTCCTAGGGATTTCAATGTATCGATTTTTTCCCCTCATAGGCTTCGTTCAATGTTGAGATTACGATGCGGCACTAGTATAGGCAACTCTGACACGCCGACATATCGCTGGATTATGCTAAGTAGACAAATTTCCAGTCCGCTGCATTTGTAGGTGCTCTAAAATCTAAACTAAACCATTCTGAACCATTTAATTGAGCTGTAGGGGTTTAGAATTGATGACCACTGACTTAATCGGATTTCAAAAGCGATTAGCTTAATTACAACCTCGGCTAAGTGCTATGATTGAAGCAAAACAATTACGACCAATTGACCACAATTTTCTGGCCCTAATAAACCGCTCATCGGCAGTCCATCCACGACCTCGATTACCGATTAATTAAAGTCAACGCACCCAGCACTGCGAATGCTTGATCGCCTCTCAACCTTACACCTACGTAATAAAATCGACGCAGGTTCGGACACCTTACATTGCGCGCGCAGGCCCAAGCATGGACCCATTACTTCGCCGGCAGTCGCCAGCCGGGCCGCACGCCTTCTTCTCTCTCAAGTAAACATTGCAACCCCCCTCCCTCAAAACAAAACACGACCGCCCTGGCTGGAAAAAACATCGATAGAAAAAAAAACACGTGGAACATCACTACAGCTTTCAAACGCGCTACAATTCAATTTTCGAACTGTCTCACCTATTCTGTGTGTAGTTTTGACTTAAAGGAATTGATTAGAACTTGAAGCAATAAACGTGTTATTAATTAGTTTTTTAAATGATAACGGTGATAAGTAAGGTATAGGGTGATTTCTCGGTTGTTAGTAAGTCTGCCGGCGTCGGCTGGGCGCGTCGGTGTGTGAGTATGTAGATAACAAGCAGTTAAGATAAGAATGAAAGGGGCTTACGTAAGGCTTGCGGGGCAACTGTTTGGTCCCCAAAAGCGCTCCCCTGGGCCCTAGAATGGCTATCGGCTCCCAGCTTATTTGTGTATTGAGCTCACGATTATTATTTCGTATTGATACCGACATCGATACATTACGCTAGTTGCCGGGCGGGTATCGGAACTTGATTACGGCTTTCAATCATCAGTTTCTTAGGGGCTTATGTACTGTCAGTAATCATTTACGCTGTTACTATATACGAGAACCTAAAGAAAGTAGTAGGATGTAAAATGTGATTGCTATTGAGTATTCTGTATTGGTATAACCGCATGTCATGACATTCGGTCGTTTCGTTTTGATTTTATTGAGAACTACAGGCATTTTTGAAGTTTTATGACAAGATTGGTTTTTGATATATATCATTTTTCCATAATTCATTTATGTCGTAAAAATCAGGAATGATAATAAAAATGTTAACAATAATAACGATATAGGTTTTGCTTGCTAAGACTTATCTTGAAGTTTGTCAATTGTGTTTTGTTTATTTTCTTTTGTACAATAAAAAGTTTACACACATACATACATACATACTTATTTCAGCAGATTCCTAAGGGATTTTTGGAAATGCCCCTGAGACAGAGAAATTGTTTTTTAAAAGATACAGCTGTCTCTCCTTTTTGCCCAATCCTTACTCTAATTTTAAGCCCTAATTTTAGAAAGCATGAGAGCTTAGCAGCCATAAAATACTAACTCTAGATTCAGTTCACTAAACAAACATCTCACGAGAGAAAAGAAAGACCTATAAGCCGTATCAGCTGATTGGCCAGCAGTAGGCCTTAACTCGTGGTTTTTCGTTGTGTCATGTGCCGGTATACCACAACACATGGTGTTGGGTTTTACATTTGAAGTTGACTTTTAGCTTTATGGTCAAGGAAAACATCACGAGGGAATCTGTAGACCAGTGGTTCCGAACCTAGGGGTAATTACCCCCGCGGGGGTAAAACAACTATTCTCTGGGGTATTAAAGAACCTAATAATTAAGACCTAATCTAATGAAATACCTAGCTAAATAGTACAAATTAAAAATGATAGATCGCTGCTCAGTTAGTACAGTCACCAGCACCAATATCTGACACAACAAGCATGCATAAATATTTGATACGACTCTATTTCTCGGGTCGGAAGGACGTGTCAGATATTTTTGCACGCTCCGCTGTGGCAGATATTAATGCTGGTGACTGTACCTGCTGCACGTGGGCTCTCTTTCTACCTGTTATTTTACGTATTCCATTGTTTAAAAATGTTCAAGCATTGTAAGACTGGTTTTAAAAGTTAAAAGTATTTTTGTGAATAATACTTAATGTTTTTAGTTGCTTGCGTTGTATCTATTTACTAAATTTTAAGGGGCTCTTAAATTCAGTTTTCCCAGAGGTTATATGGTTATATTAAAAAGGTTAGGGACCACTGCTGTAGACACTCACGAAGTAGTTCATGGTATGCGTGACACTCCCCGTCCGGGCTCGCGGAAAAGCTAGAAGTCCAAGCCCTCTAAGAGATCTACACCTAGAAAAAAAAAATGATTTAAATGCAAATTTTAAATTAATTTAAGTAACGATCGATTATGATAAGTTAAATAGGTCATTAAGTTAAAAAAGTTTATTTAAAAATAGTAGATTTTACAACTAGAGCACAAGACGAGCCATTTTACCCAAGACGATCATGTAGCCACCCGAGCCGGTACGGCGAGGGAAGATAGACACGTCGAGGGGAAAATGGGTTTAATGCTCGAGTTTTACACTCTGATATTCACTTCAACTACGAGGTAATGAAATAGCAACAGTGGAAACAATTGCTAACTTACTATGTACCTTTTATTTTCATGCATTACTATAATTTTTTAGTTTAATTGATTAATTTTGATCTTATTTTAATTCTATATAAATTAAATATGATTAAAAAATATGTAGAAACTTTTTTGTTTGTGGCTGTTGACACCCTGATTACCTTGGTGTTAGACGAAGATTTTACTTTATGCACAAGTGCATAAAAAGTCATTTTATGTCGCCTAGATCCAGCACAACACGAACTTTACGAGCATGAGTAGTGAAAATTAAAATATTGACTACTCATATTGTTATGACTTATAATTCGACGACCAGATGGCCTAGTGGTTAGAGAACCTGACTACGAAGCTTGAGGTCCCGGGTTCGATTCCCGTGTCGGGGCAGATATTTGTATGAGAAATACGAATGTTTGTTCTTGGGTCTTGGGTGCTTAATATGTATTTAAGTATGTATCTATCTATATAATTATATTTATCCGTTGCTTAACCGTACCCATAACACAAGCTTTGCTAAGCTTACTTTGGGACTAGGTCAATTGGTGTGAATTGTCCCGTGATATTTATTTATTTATTATTATTTTATTTATTATATGTATATCTACCGAATTTCAAGTCAATCCTCAAATTGAGTAAAAATGAACTAGCAAGATTTGACCTAAAAAGAAACAGGGCAAGTTAAATAAAAGTTTGTAAAAAATAGTGCTAACTTTAAGTACTTCGATTTCAGCGACTTTTAATTGAACATAGTGGTGAATATTTGAGTTGCGTATCATGACAGTATTCAATATCGACTGTAGGTACTGACAAGTAAAGTAATAGTCATCAGTTTGTTATTGACGTTCTTCATAATGAATTGAAAAAATATGGAGTGGGTGCGTAACACGAGGTTGCTACAGTCACATCACGAAAGCTTTTTGTTTAATTAAATTATTATTGGAAATAATGTCAATAGGTATCTAGGGGCGAGAGGGAGTTAATGAAAAAAGTTTAGTTTTCAATCGGAAACATAACTGTGTGTTTAGTATTTTTTTACAACGATACAAAAATACAGTTAACATGTCTGTGTCTTGATTTTCCCAAAATTTCCTTTTCAGGTGTTATAACAATAATTTTGCTTCTATAAGGTGTATTCAGGTTACCTTCGGGTCGCAGACTGAATTGCTATTAGAACGATCATTCGTCATTGTTGTGGCTACGTAGTCATTTATTTATATTTTTGATAGCGAAAACGTAACGTAATGCATGAATTGTTGTTTTTTTTTCACAATATAACTTGTTGGACTATGAGTGATTTTGCGTTTGGAACGTTTACATCGAAATTGATGAAATTTCGTGAAAGACAAAAATAATTGGATTTAGAATAGAATTGCAAAATACAATAAAAAAAATTAGTACAAGGTTGTCGATTAAGTATATTTTATGTAATACTCGTATACTATGTGTTTTAGGTAGGCGAATAAAAGGATAATGACTTCTGTGCCTGTCACAGTCAAGTAATTATCAATGTTTTTTTAATAAGGTTCTGAGTAATAATATCAATCGTATAAATAAATAAAAAAGAAAAATCATTCTTTCGAAACATAATTATTATCTCTAGCTGGCGTTGCTCACCCCGCCCCCTACCAGGAACGAAACGCAGCGCGTGGAAACGAAACATCATCCAGCCTATATACGTCCACTGCTGGGCACAGGCCTCCTCTCAGAACAAGAGGGCTGGCTATAGTTCCCACGCGGGCCCAGTGCGGATTGGGAACTTCACACGCACCATTGAATGCTTCGCAGGTTTGTGCAGGTTTCCTCACGATGTTTTCCTTCACCGCAAAGCTCGTGGTAAATTTCAAATGTAATTCCGCACTTGAATTTGGAAAAACTCAGAGGTGCGAGCCAACGGCGAGGTGGAAACGAAACAGGCCCTTTAATATGAAGTGCAAAATTCGAACTGCGTATCGTGCCGTCCCACTAACGCTTATATTATTTAAGACGAGAGTGAGAGGGAAGGTATGATACGAACTTTTTTTTCGATTTCGAAGCCCCTCTGAGGTGCATGGAGAGCAATTAATAGCGTTTTGTTTTGTGAACTTATTAGTTTGTGTCATTATCCGTTTTTTCACCTACTCTGTAAACATATTTTACTTCCTTATACAGTAAAACCAAATAGGTTTTGTAATTAAAATAATGAGCGTCATAATTTCATTGCGACAGCTTGCACATAATTATGCGCGTTGAAGACAAGACCTTTACATATAGGTATATTAGACAAGGTGTTTCAAATCCTTCCAGAATATTTCAGGTAGTTGAGTTCGTTCGACTGAACATGCCTGTAGATGTTTTCAGGACTTTTTAATGAATGTTGCCGTGATATATAATAATGTACATTAAAAGTTTTATTTATTTCCAGAACAATACAGGTCCAACTAAAAAAAGGTATATTAGGTACAATAAAATTAAATAAGCTAAAACTATAATAAATCTAAAAATGGACCCTGCGGCATGGTGCCAAAGATGCTGGCAGCATTTCCCCGCTGGATCGCAAGACTGATGCGTTGAGCGAGGAAACTGCCAGCTCTTCGGTCTCCTGTAGTATCTCTGAGTCTCTTTGATAGATCTTTGAAGAGACTCAGAGCGCCTGGGCCCCACGGACCAAGGGTCTCGACGCCGAAAGGTACGAAATCATATTCGGCACCGAGACCACTGTATTTTCCGATTCGAATGTATAATTGTATTTCAATAATTTATTGATTCAAATTACTTTTAAATTACAATTACTTTGCAGTAGGTACAATCATATCACAAGTTTTTATTTAACCCTAAACGTTTGCTATTTAAGTCAAATATTCTACTCAGACACCGTGGTGGCTTAGTGGTTTGACCTAACGCCTCTCAAGCAGAGAATCGTGGGTTCAAGCCCCGGCTCGCACCTCTGAGTTCTTCTAAATTCATGTGTGAATTACATTTGAATTTTACCACGAGCTTTACGGTGAAGGCAAACATCGTGATTCAAGAGCTATTCAATGGTTTGTGTCAAGTTCACAATCCGCACTGGGCCCGCGTGGGAACTACGGCCCAAGCCTTCTCATTCTAAGAGGAGGTCTGTGCCCAGCAGTGGGACGTATATAGGCTGGGATGATGATGATGAATCAGACATAAGTCGAGTAAGTAGCCAACAGCTTTAGTTTCAAGTGACAGTCCAACGATTTCATTTTCAAGAGAAAAACGTTAAAATATGACCTAATGGCAAGACAAATACGGAGAAGGATTTTAATATGATTCTCCATCTCGGATGTTATTAAATGCCAGCCAAACTCAGCTGGAGCTGATTGAAAAATTCTGTTTTCTTAGTCGTTTTTTTAATATAATCCGGGCAAACGATTACAGAGCCGCCCGAGTTGAAGAATGATGAAATTAATTTCCCTTTTGCATTTTTCACGACGAAACTTTTACCTATCAGGCTAAATCCAGCTTTGGATGATTTTCGTTTTATTTACATAAATTTATAAGCCGCTATCTTGGATTCTGGCTCAGGTAGAATACTCATAAGTCCTTTGAAAGTTATGAAAGTTACGAAGTCGCTATAATTATCGGAAGTTTGTGGTTGAAGTCTTTGTTTTTTTCTTTATAATAACCCGTGTGGTGTCGGGTTAGAATTCACCTCTCTATTTCTTCCGTGGATGTCGTAAGAGGCGACTGAGGATATTAGTTAAGGTAATGTAGGCGACAGGCTAGCAACCTGTCACTACTGTACCGTTTTTGTCAAACTTAAAACCTAAAATTGCTGAAAGTGGCTCTGAAGCGGTAACGTTTCGTGCGCTCTGCTTACCCCACTTGGGAATACAGGCGTGATGTTTGTGTGTGTGTGTGTGTGTGTGTGTGTGTGTATTTTTTTATTTTTAAAACTGACCCGTGATGGAGCTCTGTCTTACTTCATAATGTTTTAGACTATCGCGGTCTTTACTAACTTTAAGATTGAAATTCGGGTTTTGTTCAACGTACCTTGATTTTAGAGAAGCTCGATATTTCGGCACAGTTGCATGTGCCATGCTCACGAGACGACTGGAGAAACCTCCAGTCTCCATCCAATTCTCCAGTCGTCTCGTAATCATGGCGCATGCAACTGTGCTGAAATATTGAGCGTACGCGAGACAAAACCCGAATTTAAATCTCAAAATCTGTCTTACTTGCTAGTAAATGCAAATAGGACCTAAAATCATCATTATATCAGCCGTAGGACGTCCACCGTTGGACATAGGTGTCCTCTATTAGACTTCTAGTTGGTTTGGTTGGAAGCCATCTGCATCCACCGTGTACCCGAGGCTTATACGAGGCCTAACATTCTATCTCTTTTTAGGGTCTACAGAAGTCATGTTATTTGATTATACTGGTAGCTTTTAATAAACATTTTAGTAAAGTAAGGCCCTGTCAGCATGCGAATTTTTTCCGAGCGGTTTTTTTCTCGCAATTCTATAACACTTTGAATCTGATTACGAGTATCCGCGCTGGCGGTAAAAAAATGGCAAAGAAGATTGTTTGTAAAGCACGGAATATAATTCGCGTGAATAAAAATCGCGCGGTAAAAATTCGCAGTGTGGAGTCGCCCTTTGTCATAAGAGAAATAATTTGTTTTCTTTCTTATAACACGTGTACGTACAATTACAAATCTGATTTCACTTTATAAGTCGTATAGTTACAGACACCCCTAAAAGCCCTAACAAATACTCCTCTCAACGTTTGCGCCAGAGAAGCGACAGCCAGGGAGAACTGGCGTAGAATTGTTCGACGTGCTATGTGACCACGACTGCTCTGCCAAAAGTATCCGACAAAGAAGAAGAGTTACAGACACAGTGTAGTAGTTTTCCTTAACACTATGATGTTTCCATTTAAATATTGTGTTATATACTGAACGGAAAAAATTTGGCCCTCAAATGTATGCAGTTATAGGTAATTTTGTATGGAGGGTAGGCCAAATTTTGTGGAGCTGAGTATACATTGTGCCAAGGTTAAAGTTTTGATTACAAAGAATTAAATCTTATCTCTTGATCTTAAGAATAAAATAATAAGCTAATGCTGCATTATTTTCTCATTCCCGGGCAAAAAAATTAAAGTCAGCTTAAATGTCAAAAACTTATAAAAATGTGAAACTTTTTTATTTGTACGACAAAATTAGGCTCAGCAAAGAAGGCCGTAGCTAAAAATATTACTATAACTATTATGGTTCTTGCTAAAATATTTGGATTAACGAGTAAAACAATAATCACCACTTTTCAATGCACAAAAATATTTAGAACCAATTTTGAAACATATTTTAAATATGATTCTCTAGTTTCAACTTTTATGCAGCAATATCTGAAATTAAAAACGCAGTTTAGCTAACCAGAGGAAACCTAAGAGTTGCGTTCAAAGAAAACAAGATATTTCATATAAACTGCTCTCCAAACTCACATAAATCCTGATACGAGATAAATCTAAGTTTTTTTAGACAAGTTTTATGTGTTTAGATAGAATCGGTCCAGTTTTGGAATGAAGCTGTAGTTTGCGTTGTAGACTTTAACAGAATTAGGTCATAGAACAACTTTGAGCTAGCAAATAAAGACAAGATGTTTTTTAAATCAATGGATTAAGATTGATAAGTACTTTTTTTATCTAAATAACAGGGCGGACTGAGAGCAATTGCAATACCTAATAGTAAGTGGATAAAACCATGCACACCTGCAATATCAGAGGATTCAAAGAATACCATTACTACATGGGTTTAACATTTTAAGACATGGTATGTATACGAAAAAAATTACCAGATATAAATAATAGGTCGAAGATTTATTTACAATTGACTGACAGAGCCGGAAATATCTTTACATTAAAATAATTATACACACAGTATAATAAGTAGGTACTTACTTGCATAAAAAAACATAGCATACATAAGTCAATAGGATGAAAATGTTAATACAGTCAATAAAAATGCATAGGTTAAATACTATATACGTATTATTGTTTTTAAACAAAAACTTTTCTATCTAATACGCTGAATAACCAATATTTTGACTTATTGAATAAAGAATCTAACAAAGTGGCTTCATTACTTTTTAGGGTTCATTATTGTCCCAAAGTAAAATTTTTACAAAAAAAACACGTCTCTAAAAAGACGAGAAGCATAACTTTTACAACTCAGTTACAACTTATTCGGTTTGTGCTTATTTTTAAACCACTTTCTGTGACCACGGCATCACTCTCGTTTTCAGCCAGGCTGTGGGTATAAATAAATGTTGCTCTTTCTGTTAGGTTTTTACAAGGTAATGTTAAGGTAAAGTAAAGAAAAGATGGTTTAAGAAGGTCTATGGTGGTGCGGCATTTACGCACGTAGCTTAACCTAACCTACTGCATTCTATAAGACTTTTAAAAGTATCCTGGAAAGAGCATGGTTCTATACCTACTTATATTATTTTATAGCAAAGGTTGGTATGGCAAATGAAATTATGACAATAGAATTTATGGGAAACGAAGTTATTCAAGGTTTTATTGTGGTATACTGCTCTCTGTAGTCCTATTTTTATGTACAAGAATTAATTGTACGGTTTTCCATCAATAGTGTTGTCAATTGTGTTTTGTTTCTTTTCTTTTGTACACTAAAGAGTTTACATACATACGAGTACATGTATACTACTAAAAAGAGATAGAACAAAATTAATCTCACCAAAGGCGATATGTAGCGAATCGTAAAACACTCGTTAGCAACGGAATGCTTATTTCACTGGCCTCTTACAGAAGGCAAACGTTGCATCTCGGATGTGCATCGTATTTATACTCTTAGCTTAAAAATGTTTTATTAATGTCTTCTTACGTGTTCCCGAAGCAACGATTACAGAAAATGCTTGGAAATGTTTGGTTTCAAAAACCGTACGTTGGTTTATTTGTTTATTCAACATTTAACATTATAATATACTCATATTTCACTGTACTTATGCTTAGAGATGTTGGTCCAGACAAGCATTTAAAGTTTAAGTCCTGCACATAGTAGTGTTTAAACTTTAAACACTGTGTGCAGTAACAGCTCAAAAAGATCGCGGCAGATTTGTCACTTTTTATGAGGAACGGAATAAAACTCCGCACGGAAATGTTAGCACAATTTTTCTATTCCCATCTGGCGCAAAATACGAGAACGCGAACGAACCATCTCTCTATTTGTTTAGCTCAACCAAGAATAATTGTATTGCACTTCCTCCAAATACGATAGTCCAAGTCAGCGTGCTTTGCACGCCCTTTCTAACTAGTGCCGAAGTAAACAAGAGAAAAAGACATGCATTTGGCTAGAAAGAAAAAGCAGTCTTGATAAAATGTAAAGTACTCCACCGAGCACTTTACTCCGCTATGCTAATACGTTGCACTTTAACGGGGCGCTTGTTTCGGGAACTCCGCATTGCTTTGAAAAGTAACCGCCTTACTGGAGATAATTAAACGAAACTAACCTTATTGCCTAGAAATGGTTTCTCCCAAAGAATAAATTTTAAACTTCTTGATATCCGTGGAGTGTTTTGAAAAGGAACGTACGTTGTACCGTAATGTCTATTGTCTTAGATGTTTAATATGAACGTTATATGTCTGTTTATTCGTTGTTTAGTAGGTACCCCTATATAGTACAAGCTTTGCTTACTTCGGGACTAGGTCAATTAGTGTCAATTGCTTCATGATATTTATTTATTTAACCCATGATATTTATTTGTTAACTTCAGTTAGTCAAATCAGCAACCAACGGCAGAATCTACTAGTTAGTCGATTTACCTGAATAAAACCCGGGGTTTATTATAGGAAATATATTACATAACCATCACTTTTGTGAATTAACCAAGCTTTACAAACAATAACTCATTATGTCACTTAAGTGCTAAATATATCTACCTAATGCTTTCAGTTAAACATCCTGTGCTGCTAATTTTATAAACTAGCTGTTGCCCGCGACTCCGTCCGTATCGAATTCGTTTATTGTTATCCCGCGGGAATCATGCATTTTTCTGTGATAAAAACTATCCTATGTCCTTCCCGGGACTCAAACTATCTGATTACCGAATTTCATTTAAATCGGTTCAGCCGTTATTGCATGATATGAATATTTACGCCACCACTCCACTGCGATAGATTGAGAATATGTTTGTGGGCATGTTTTTTTTTAATAATACTTATTCTTCATACTATTTAGTTCTGTGTTGCCATGTCTTCAAACATGTCCAGAAAAAGAGTGTCCAGTTTCATCCGAAAACAAAACTTAGAAATACGAGTCGCATCGACTTAATTTCAGGTCCGGCACACATTTTAGCACCGTTAATTTTTGTCCAGGCATTTCTACGGCTCATCACTTAGACTTTAGTACCTTTTACCCTCCATTTTAACATAAGTATGTGCAAATGGTGTCAAGAGATGGATACCGCTGAGTTCATAAGTGCTAAATCTCTGGGAACGGCTAAGCATTTTAACCTAGTTTCATAAGTAGTTTCACTTCAGTGACCCTTCCAGCCGCCTTGAAGCTGTTCGCATCAATCAACTCTGATTTATAAATTACTAGACTTTACTCGCAGCTTCGCACGTGTGTCCCAAATATTACTGTGTGGATTTTATTAACGTTGCATATTAAACACCTGTGTTAAATTAGACTAAACACAGCGGCTGAGATTTTATAGAAGGAAAGAAAATACCGTTTACCGTTGCCGTGTACCGGTTTTGACAAACTTAAAACCTAAAATTGCTACGTGGTTCCGACCTACCCCATTTGGGAAAACAGGCGTGATGTCTGTGTGTGTGTGTGGAAAGAAAATACAATTATTCGTAACAGTGACTTAGAGACAATTAGACCAATCATGGACAAGTTAAGCACAGTAGTATCCAGTAATGGACAGAAGAATTAAATGCCGTATATAGCTCACCATTCATGAACTTAACCAGTTATGATCATCAGTTATCTGCACATAAGTGTTATTAGTTTTAGAAAAAGTAGCGTCCGTTTCTTAATATTGGATTAGCGGAAAAAATATTCCATTATTGGTTCCTGTCCATGACTGGTGCTCTCACCCTACAGAAACGAAAGACGAGGAAAAGAGTGTAATGCCGGCTCGAGAGCCAGCGCTGGTCTTTCGATGGGACTGTGAGGTCGTCATTGCACGTTTCACGTACGACCGCGGCGGACCATGTCTAAATATAAATAAGGTTTTGTTAAAAATGACATTTTTAATACAAACTTTTTGCTGACTGTCCTTTTTGGTGACTGCGTTGTCATCCAAACTACATTTCCGTACCAAATTTCAAGTCGATGCCATTAACCATTGAGGAGTTCCGTCCTACGAAGACAATCCTGGCCGGACCACCAGGATGTCACTGCCAGATTTAATAATCCTGCATACTTGCTTAATTACTCACTTTTTTGGCATACTTCTAGCGTACTTATGTAAATTTGGTAACAATAATTGTATGGTCACCTTCAATATGGCAAATTACAAGTCAGTCCAACCGCTGGAAGACTGGAAGTGCGTCAAATTTAACTTGCTAGATTAAACGGGGCTGTTTCACCACCTATTGATTAGTCTTAACCGACGGTTAAATGTGATGCCGTCTCTATTTATTTTGTTCGAATAGACGGAGACGGCATCACATTTATCCGTCAGTTAAGACTAATCGATGAGTGTTGAAACAGCACCTTAACCAATAATATAATACATACGAGTACGAGTAAATTTTAAGTGGATTATTAAATTGTTCTTCACACACACCTTTGAATTGCTTCGCAGGTTTGTACAGGTTTCCTGACGATGTTTTCCTTCACCGCAAAGCTCGTGGTAAATTTCAAATGTAATTCCGCACATGAATTAACTCAGAGGTGCGAGCCGGGGTTTAAACCCACGACCCTCAGCTTGAGAGGCGATAGGTCAAACCACTATGCCACCACGGCTTCCTGCCACCACGGCTTCCGCACTGGGCCCGCGTGGGAACTATGGCCCAAGCCCTCTTGTTCTGAGAGGAGGCCTGTGCCCAGCAGTGGGACGTATATAGGCTGGGATGATGATGATTAAATTGTTCTAGAATTAATTAAGAATTAGAAAACTGTTAAGTGAGTTTTTAGCTTAAAAGCGTGTATAAAGTAAGAATGAACATATTTTCCTATGCTAAAGCCTTTTCTGCTGACGTTACGCCCTCTGGGTGCGCTTTGACCGCGCTTGGTCCTGTCTAATGCATTGAAAACCACGACCCGCTTCTTTTGTTGACGTTCCCGTCTGTTTATTATACGAGATTGGAGTCATATGTTTTTGTAGACTAATCCGATACTAAGTTAAAATAAAATAAGCTGTGAAAATTGCTCACAGGTCTTAGCAATTAAGTAGCTCTGTTTATTTATTATTTTACGAAACCTTCGCGTTGGTTTATCATGAATAGAAGCAAACTATAACAAATTAACTTTGAACTCTGATTATCTGCATAGTCTGTTGGTGGTGACAGTTGGGTTTGTGTGGTGTGTGTGTTCTTACAGTATGGAGGCGGAGGTACTGCTTAAACGCACATTTGTTTTGTGGATTGACTTGAAATTTGGAGCACGCAAAGTGGTTAAAGTATTTTTACTCAAACCATTTATAAGTAGTTTCTCATCTAAAACTAGCCTTTGCCTGTGACTCCGTCTGGAAAAAATCTTTTATCTCTACACCGCGGGAACTATGCGATCTTCCGAGATAATAACTATCCTATGTCCTTCCTAAGGTCTCGAGCTATGTTCGTATTAAATTTAATTAGAATTGACACAAACAGAAAGAAACACTTTCGCATTTAAGATAAACGTCGAGTGCTCGACAAGCTAATGTGCAATAGATGTCACCCTGCTGTCATCTCTATTGCTAATGACATAAAGTTAAAGATGCCAATTATTGGGACAGTGACGAGCACTGGTGCGTTTACCTTATACCTAGTTTTAGTAAAGAGTATGACGGACTACTAGCTTCACTACTTGTTTATAGATAAATAACAACGATACTGCTAAAACACAGCTCCGAAATAAGATTTAAATTATACGTAAAAATGGATTCTCTAGTGTTAATGGTTTAAATAATTTATTGAATCAGGCGTTACTTTGCGGAGGTCCATATCAATGAACTAAAATAATTTCCTTGCTCACCCGCGACCTTACGATAGCTAAGCTTATGCAAAATATGCATGTTCATGCAGTTCCTCCACCTCCACACTGTAAGAACACACACAAATCACACAAACCCATCTATCACCACCACCACACTACACTGACGCGTTTCGAACTCAAACAGAGCTCATCTTCAGAGTGACACAACCGTACACCATGCTACCAGTTGTTAGACTAACAAACCACAACCACCGTTCTAACTTGTCACTGTAACTCCCCAAGTACCCACATACGTTTTATGAAACAAAACAAAACTACCCACAAATTATTAATAAATATTTTTAACCGTCCTTCAAAACTACCTTGATTTTTATTTATTTACTGTCAAGGCATGTTTTATTAACTTTTTCTTTCAGTGTGGAGGTGGAGGAACTGCATGAACACGCATATTTTGCATAAGCTTAGCTATCGTAAGGTCGCGGGTGAGCAAGGAAATTATTTTAGTTCGTTAATGGTTTATTAATAATAATGGGCCCACTGAAAAAAAAAAAGTTGCGACTTATCGCAACATTATGCTGAGTGCCCAATTATACTATTCGGATGTTTTTATTTTTCTACCTTCCAAATATTTTTTACCTGTGTATGAAATATAAGTAAATAAATGTCTCTCTCTCTTCCTCTCTAATAAAGTGATTTGGAGCAGCGCCAATTCAGATTGCACTCTGCTTAATAAGCTGCTTTATATAATTCATTAATAAGGTGTAGTGGAATGTGAATAATTGCATTATTTAATTTAATTGGATTAGTGAGTGATAAATAATATATTTTGATGATAGATAAAAGTTGTTTTTAAATTATTGTGGGATATTTTAGCATCAAAAGAAGCATGATTGGTTTTTTGGAGTCTTTTTGTACTTTTTGTTACTTTTACGGGTATCCCATGAAACCATATCGAAATGGATAGTAGCGACATCTCTTGTCTGGGTGAGCGGTTAGTTCCGAAAGAATGTGACGTCTGTCGACGAAACATAGATGTCGCTAGTGCTGCTGCTTAAGTAGCATAGTAGAAATAAGCAACCTGAGATACACAAAATACAGAGGGATGTTGTTAGTGTGTTTGCTATAAGTCTATATAAAGAGTCAATATGTACTTCTAAAAATGCTAAAAAACATCATAAATATGTAAACAAAAAATCTCTCAAAGAGGTTTGAGGATTCTTTAATAGTTATTTTTCTTTAATCTACGTAATCGTACTTGATCGGGTAAAGAACAAAACAAAAATACATAAACACACACACGATAAAGATAAGCTAATAACAAAATCATATACCACCGTGGGTATACTTTACCACTGTTTTGTTTTACATCACAAGTCAATTTTCTTCTGAAAACATCTAGAAAAATCGGTATGTATTTATAAGGTATTCGCAGGCTTATGCAGAAAGTCACCCCTTCCTCCTTACTATTTGTATGCATAGGTTAAAGCGGGCTGATGTGATAAAGTTCTCGAATATTACTCCGACTCCGTAATATGACCATTTGACATTCGACAATTTGAACTGTAACATATTTTATTACAAGAAATAAAATGTTTTCTCACGAACAAAACTTTTTGTTTCAAATTGTTTTTATTCGTCCAAGTTTGTTAATTTTAAAACACTTTGCGGCTCTAATGTCTTCAAAGTTGTTGAGGTTATCTTTATTGGCGTTTTTATAGGGTTTTTTTAATAAATCGACTTCAATTAATAGCGGCCTATAATTATGTATCAATATGGATCTATAATTATGTATGTAACCTAAACCAGCTTCTAAATTTTCTCAAATTGCATAAGTGTTTGTATGTTTGTATGCGCATATCTCAAAAAATAAAAGTCAAATTTCATTGATTTCATTGGACAAGGAATTAAGACCCTGAAAATGAGATAGGATAGTTGTTATCCTTTTAGTATCAAAGTCCCATTATAATGTACCTACTGCGCTGATGGCCAAAATAAAATAAAATAAACAATAGCATAGTTCCCGCGGGATATGATGAACGAATTCTCCAGAGAATCGGTGAAGATACTGATGTAGAAACGGGAAAAAGCTAGTTAGTTAGTGACACTAACTACTTGGCAACGGTTTGTTAGTTAGTACTGTAAAACGGGGTTACTTTAGGGCTATATTTCAACGGGACACCACGGAGGCGCAACCAGTCGCCGCCACCAACAAAATGTATGCAGCTCTATGGAGGGTATCTCACCTGGCGTCCACTTGGTTGCGGATTTGGCGGCGCAACCAGCATAGACACGTGCATGCAACATTACTGGCCGCGCCGCCACGTTGGTTGCGCCACCACTGATAAGTATGGCGCTGTATGCTATCTCACTCACTCGGCTGCCAGTCGCGCCACCAGTACGTACGTACAGCATCAGTATAATTGGCGTCCAATTTGAGACTGCGGCGAATCTGGTGTCTCTATTGGTGGCACGCTTTGGAAGCTAGTTTGGTCCTTGGACTGGTTGCGTCGCCGTGGTGTCACGGTGAGATATAGCTCTAAAATACAGGGGCTACTTTGAGAAACAGTTTTTAAGCCATGCCCTTATTTTTTTAGATCATCTGTGGCAGTGAAATACCTATCTTCATAAATTAGCTACCTAACTTTTTACTTCATTTGCTCAATCGAGCTATGAATATTTGCGTTTTTACAAATATTAAATCTATCAAAGTAGCCCCAAAATTTCCTAAAGTAACCCCGGTTTACACGCTAACTACTTAGCAACAGTTAGGGTATTTTTGCTCCTGATAGATATGACACGTCAATTTCTTCAAGCTGGCCGTCTTCCACCATCGTCAAATTACATAGGTCTACGTCAATCCACTTTTTATTCCGACTGTACGCTGAAAGCTCACGTGTGAATGGGCTTTTAAAGCTTTTATCGCTTTTTTCCACTGGCGCCGTGTTTTCGATGGCCGATAACGATAAATATTTCAGGCAAAATGCCCGGCACGTCATGCAGTTTCGGTAATTTTATTTTGGATCTTATACATCATCATCATCAGCTGGAAGTCCATTGTTTTGACGACCGGATAGCCTGGGTAGAGAACCGTCTACGAAGCTTGAGGTCCCGGGTGTGATCTCCGGCTGGGGCGGGTGTTTGTATGAATAATACGAATTTTTGCTGTCGGGTCTTGGACGTCATTACAAGCTTTTATTTAGTTTCACCTGTCCCGTTGTCTGTCTGTCTGTAATCAAATCTTGTAAGTTAAATTTGACCAACTTCCAGTAGTCAGATTGACTTGAAATTTGGAATACTTATGTAAATCGCGTGACAATACAATAATCTGGTAGCGACATCCTGGTAGTCTAGCCAGGATCGTCTCCGCAGGACGGAACTCTTCAACGGTTAATAGCATTGACTTGAAATTTGGTATGCAAATGTAGTTTGCAAGTACATCCAACAAAAAGTATAGTCAGGTAGAAAAGTTTGTATTAAAAATGAAATTTTTATGGTCAGGTTATTTAATCTATTTAAGTATGGATTACCTTTACTCAGTAATCACAAACTTTTTATTTGACATTTTACTAAATTAAGCAGCCATTGAAAGATAAATCATAGTAATTTAAAAGTTTTAGTCAAAACATGTAAAAGTTATCAAGATTTTAAATAAAATATTTTTTACAATTATTTTTTTGTGCACGCAATATAAGGTACAATTGCGTGCGACTCAAAAATAGGTGTAAGGAAATATAACATTGTATTTTAACTGTAAGTTTGATTTACAACGTCCAACTAACCGCTAACTGGTCACGCTCAAATTTTACGAGGTATTCCCTTCCAAATTTTCATGTTACTTATTATTACTAAACAGGCATTGCTATTTAAAATTACACTAGTATTTTTTAAAGTAAGAAAAAAAAATTATTTAAATTCACGAGTATTATTCATTTTTAACAGAAAACTGTCTTAGATTATCCTTTTATTTTTTGAGGGTCAATTTTGCGACGGGTCATATAAATTGTATACAAAAATTACAAAAAAGTAACTTGAAACAATAAAGACAGTTTTTTATTTATCTAAGCAAACAAATAGTAAGCACTCGCGAGTGATTCTAAGAAAAGGTACAACTTTAAATAGAAATCCACTTATAGCCCAATATAACACCAAAACCGTATAACCTTGCAAAGCGATCTGTAACCTTGTCACAATAAACCGCAGCGACAAAACTCCTTTGTTGGGAAGACAACATGGTTACCTCCATAACCAATTAAATTAGACCCCAGAGTTCCTTCACCAAAAAATGTTATAAACGACATGAAGGGTCTACATAACTGGTTTCATGGAGGTTGTAGTTTTGGAATCGTTCCAAGTGCATGAGAATTTGTGTCTTAGTTAGCTTCCGCATATGATATTTTTCTATTTTGTAAAAGTCCTTGTATCTGATTGGATGTAACTTGAAACGGGCCTGAATATTGTTAGGAGTTTGGACTAGTCCAATTTTTGTTTTTGTACAATGTTATTAGCTTATTTTTCAGCACACTGTGGACTGCTTGTAGTCAATTTGATTAAGAGTATTGACTATTGAGTATAATTTTATCGGCACTTCCTGCCTCGTACAGTGAAATTGTGAAATCAACTTCCGTCAGCCAGTGTTTCCAGACAACTGTAACCTTGGAGCTTTCAAGAAATGGGCTTCTTCTTTAAAGACCGGCAACAGACCAATGACTCTCCCTGAGTTGTTGGTGCTCATGGGGACAGTGGCGATCATTTACCATATTACGACTCTTTTTACCCGAAAATGGTAGAGCCATAAAGAAGGCTTATGACTTTAGCAGTCTATAATTTTGGAGTCACAATTTCAAGAAAACCTGTCCACCCACATCGTCGCATTGAGTCGCAATAAAACACGAAACTACGAATTCGTGATTCATGAAACGAATTTCCCTTTTGCGTGTCCAATTAGCTTTGTTTATGTAATCAGGGCTTATCACAACTACATTTACAGAGGCATATACGGCTTTAAATAGGTCATTAGGCTTTTGCGTTTCTGTTGTGTTTACTTAGGGAATGTAAGTTGGAGTAGAAGACAACACAACAATATTATTACAATACAATATTGAATAGGCTAGTGTCTTGAAAAAATCGAATTAGTCATTTAGATTAAAAATTCAAAATTCTTGTTTTGCCATCCAGTCGAATAAAAAAAAGATTGTTTGGGAAATATTGGACACGTGTTTTGGTTTTTTTGAAGCAAAAAATGGCAAAACTTTTAATTATTATTTAATTTTGACAAATTGAGTGACGGGATCCATAAAATAGTCTCAAAAACCCTAAAATTAAAAATGACAGTAAGCGTTGTTTTAATCCTTTAAAAGAAAACTGGTAACGAATACAGTTGACAGCATTTTTCACCGCTTTCGCGCTTCTTGTTTCATAAAATAGGCGAATTTAAGACACCTATTCGAAGGATTTTGGTTTTAGTTGGGTTTTAATTTATTTTATCCTATTTATAATTTACCGGAATTATAGCCGTCACAATTATTTAAAATACGTAGTGTCTTCTGTCACCTGGCAGTGTTAGGATTAGGCGGTTATGTTACATAACGTTTATTTACGATGAAAGACACGATCATTAAGTATTTTTAACTAAAATATTATAAAATGATTCAATAAACCTATTCCTCGAAATGGTTTAGGAATTAGACCACATTGTAAAAAAGTGATCAATGCCAATTAAATGTGATATGAAGGTCAGAACTTTTGAGTAGCTTGAACATGCACTTGACTGATTAAACTGGAGTAATAAAGTATTAACTATCTCATAATTTTATAGGCATTACAGAATTTACGTCTCAGCAGTCCCTCCGGCTGTTCCATCAACTCCGCACACTAAAAGCCTACATAACCTTTAAGTTAATGCCCAGATTTACCCCAAATCCGATAAAATATTTCGATTTACGAATAATAATATCATAACTCAGGCTAAGGCACTGTGTCGGCGGAGGCAGTGAGAAATGGCGGCGAAGGCGGCCATCTTGCTTGGAGCGTTATGAAAATACGTGATTTCACAACGGGATCGCTGTCACGTTTATTAAGTTTAGGATAATGTAGTTTATCTTTGCGGTCTTTTTAGTTCCTTATAACTAGCACTAAAGATCGATTCACAAGAGTAGGCACGAATGGATTGAATGACTGAATGAAAGTATCTGTGTAACTATACCCTATCTCTATTTGAATACACTTCACGCATCTGTCATTTTCCTACAAGAATGTCTAAGTGACATTACTTTCGTTCAGTCCATTCGGGCTAGCTCTTGTGAATCGATCTTTAGTGCTAGTTATAAGGAACTAAAAAGACCGCAAATATATCAAATAGAGTGGCAGGAGCATGCTCTCGATAGAGACGAGCGGCGGAAAGAAGGGGAGGCCTTTTCCCAGCAGTGGGACATTTAACAGGCTAATAAAAAAAATGAAATTCTTCTGTTGTAATGTTAACCAATCTCTGTCTCCAGTCTCTGTAAAAGAAAAAAAATGTTATTTTTTCATATTTTCCGGTTTAAACTACTTCTTTTACAGTCAAATATCCATTTGTATGCGGAAAAAGAACATATAGCACAAACATAAATAACATGATAAGTTTACATACATGTACAACTAGTATATAATTGAAATACATAATAACAAAGTACATAATTTCTGCGAACATAAGAAACGGTTGATGCAACCTGTATTTGTCTTGTCTTTTGTTCTATGCAAAAGTACTTAATTTTTTTTAACCTGAATTGATTAGTAAAATCGGTTGCTTTCTAATGCTGTTTTAATATTATTCAAACCAGGAAACCATTCAAACAAAACAAAAATAATAATAATAATTAATTAATAATAATTTATTTCCCTTAAAAATGACACACGTATACATAAAAAAAGATGTCTGGCGGACCCCAAACTAGGCTGAGCCTGTATCTTGAGGTCCTGGAGTGCATTCGAGATTCAATCATACACATAGTGAATTTGTATTATTATCTAGATACATTAAAATCAAAATTAATTTATTACATTATTATTTATTATTATATTTTATAGGAACGTACAACTAATTATCGAATTTGACAGTGCTTTAAATGCTAGACGGAACTGTGAATAATAGTCCAGATTGGCACATAAAACTATATTAAAAATTTTAAACGACGAACATAAAACGAGTAATCAGTGTAATCGCTATTGTTATAATCATCGGCCGGGGACGCAAGCCACTCATTACAGCTCCAGCTTTTAATTACCACTTTCAACAGTCAACGACTTTTTTCTTTATTTTACAGCCCTCGACGGCAATTATTCTTAAACACTTTTAATTATTATTAATCGTTGTTTAGCACTCTAGTAATTATATTTTCAAGCGCTTTAATGTTTGCTCTCGGGTCTTGGATGTTTAATATGTATTTAAGTATGTATTTATCTATATAAGTATGTTTATCCGTTGCCTAGTGTCCATAGTACAAGCTTTGCTTAGTTTGGGACTAGGTCAATTGGTGTCAAGTGTCCCATGATATTTATTATTTATATTTCATTGAATAGATCATCATCAGCCACAGGACGTCCACTGTTGGACATAGGCCTCCCTCATAGATCTCCAGTTGCTTCGGTTGAAAGCAGCCTGCATCGACTGCGAACCTGCGGCTTTACCCAGGTTATCCGTCCATCTCGTTGGTAGACGTTCTACGCTACGCTTGTAAAAATTATGAAATAGTGTACTTAATTCCCTGTAAAAGTTTTTCGGAATCTATGCAGTGTACGTTTTCTCTGTTCGTTGCGTAGCTGAGGCGCTTGACACGTGGGTACAATGGGTAGGTTACACGCAATGAACAGGGAACACGAGAAAACGCTTTATAAAACTGCGACTAACAAATTAATATGACGTGCCGTGAAATTTCATAGTACATTTTCGCGCTTGCTGAGCTTCGACAACCTTTCACAAGCGCAAAATTCTAACCTCGTATCTTGCCGTCCCGCTAACGCTAATATTATTTAATGAGAGAGTGAGAGGGATGGTGCGATACGAACTTCGACTTTTGAATTTCGTAGTAGCCCAGGCGTGTGAACGGGTGTGTTTGGCTTGGCTTGCGTGAGCTTGCAAGAGCTTTTCGCCGATCCGAACTAGTAGATATTAGTTTTTGAACACAGATCCAAGAAAGCTTCGGGCAATCGCTTGGGTCGTATTTTCATGTTGGCAATAAAAACATGTCAAGCTAAACGCAAGAAGTCCACGTTTGCCATGTTTGCCAGTCTGGAATAAAAACACTCTTAGGGTATGCGCGCACGAGCAACTCTTGTCTCCGCGACGCGACTATCCATAGACTTTATGTGAGAGACAAAATAGTAAACAAGCGTGTAAATGGCATTGAAGCTTTTGTATAAACTTGGAGCTTGGACGTTTGTCACGTCTCGGCAAGCGTGCGATTGCAGCATTATGCATTTTAGTTATATTTTGTACAGAATTGCTTTTGAAATTTCTCCTAATTAGGTAGGAATGGTTTCATTCAATTTATCTATAACAATACCGTCTGGAGGTCGTTGCGTGTTTCCAGGCAATTAGAAGCCAGTGTAATGCGGCAAAATAAGTTATAATCACTATGCGATATCACGATAACGCTGTAGATGCCAATTTTTACAATAAATAAATAACCTAACCAACTTAGAAAAACTGCCCGACATTGTAATTTTAAAGTTCAATATCTGAAAAACGGCTGAAGCGATTTTTATCAAACATAGGTAAAAGACACCGCTGAGGTTTAGGCTTTTTTTAGATGTTGTTCTGAGGATGAGTATGAATGTTCTGGTTGAGTTTAAAATGTGAAGATAGTTGTATTTGTGTACTGTTCTTTCTGTGAGTGGAGGTAGAGGAGTTGCATATACATACATATTTGTTGCATAAACAAGCTATCGTAAGGTCGCGGGAGAGCAAAGCTTTTTGTTATTCGACAGGATGGCAAACGAGCAAGTGGGTCTCTTGATGGTAAGAGATCACCACCGCCCATAGACACCTGCAACACCAGGGGGCATGCAGATGCGTTGCCAACCTATGGGCCTAAGATGGGATACCTCAAGTGCCAGTAATTTCACCGACTGTCTTACTCTCCACGCCGAAACACAAAAGTGCAAGCACTGCTGCTTTACGGCAGGATTGGCGAACAAGATGGTGGTAGCAATCCTACCTACCAGTCCTACCACCTGCAATAGTAAGTAAACTAATTGTTTGTAGTTCATTGATTTAAACCTCGACAAAGTAACGCTTTTGATTAAATAAATTATATTTTCATCTATTTAGAAGCGTTTCTTAAATATTTCATGCGTAGGTAATTCAGCTGTGTCGAAAATTTTGTAACCATGTTCATGAATATAATTTAATTACGTTTAATTTCCGAGTATATTGTCAGCGCTCCTTTAGAAAAGTATAATTTTTCACTCTGTGTCATAACGTTTTGAAGGCGCGGCTTTCCGTGTTTTATTAGTACTTAAGGAAAGTAATGAAGCAATTACATTAACGTAATAAGTCAACTTTTACTGCAGTTTAACCGTAAAAACATGGGACTCATTACAAAACTTTTTTAATATGTACTTGGTTTGAAAGAACTCAGTTTTGAAGGCGAAAAAAAGTATTTCAGTAATTTTAACTGCGTTCTTCCATTAAACGGATCAATTTACGACTATAATGTCCCGAAAAGTAGTGCGGATGCACCACTTGCCTGTCCTTAACGCACTCACTCATCCTTGAAAAAGATTTTCCGAAAAGACCGAAACTAGTAGGACCATTTCCGACTTACAAGCGTAATATGAACCATTTAATTCTGTTATTTTAGGTACCTACCTACATATATTCTTGTGTCATTGTACCTTCTTAGATTTCATGTAGAGGTTAGATATATAGTTACCGACATTTAAATATCTTTATCTAGGTAATACTTTTCAAGAAGCAATTCTGGTACTCGCATTTATATATTTATTTATTTAGAGGATTTCGGAAACGGTCCTAAAGATTTGGATGAATTTGGTTTTTATCTATGAAAAAACGTGTCTCAATTCGCTCAAGTGTTTGCAAGAGTTGATAACAAGATAGATCTAAAAGTTCACACACACACAAATCACAGGGGGTCGACTATTGAAACTAACTCTATTTCTGTGAAAATCCCTCTAGAAAACGAAAAAAAAGGATTGAATTTGAAATATAAAATACTTGAGAATGATGAATGAACGATGCACAGTGAAACGGTATCTCACCACAGTAAACGTTTACGCGTTTCGACTCAAAATCGAGTCTTCTTCAGAGCAAAGAGCACTACGGTTCGTCCAGACGCCCGAAGATAATTTGAATAAACCGATTGAGTTAACATTAAAAACACCATTACAGAGCACCATTATTTTCAAGTGGCAGGCTAAGAGCAACGACAGCGGATCCCGCCCGGGGCACGGAATTTATGTCCTTGTGATTAGTTGAACGCTTTTTAAAGAGCGCTGTCGGCTAAAAAATGGCTTTGGCGATACCGAAGACGGCGATGTATCGTCGACGAATTTGTTGCAGAGATTTTAGCAACGGATTCTTTATTTTTCAAACTAACAAACAAACACGGACGTAATATAAACAATTATTTTCTTCCAAAAATATAAAATATTTTATGCTGACCCCCACGCAGGCATAGCCTGTCTTGTGGGGTAAATGATACGTTTACAAGAAATAATACTATATTAGCTACTGTTGATCGATGCAAGGTATCTACTAGTACTCAAGAGAGTATCGGATGTTGATAGTAAGAACTAAGACATCCGATAGCGTCTGGCACAAGATCCTTAGTTGGACGCTGTTATGCAATATTGTATCAACCCTGATTAATTCTGCAATACAATGTCAGTCAACCCTTAGAACATAATTTTAACAGTTGACATTGTATTGCAAAATGACAGTGGGTTGACTCAATATAGCAAAACAGCGTCCAGTTATGGAGTGCACTGCGGACCGCAGCTAAATATTGATACGGAAGTAGCCATGTGTGTTGCATTAAATACAGTTTTTAGAAAATTTTAAAATTAGTACATAAATGACAATGATATACTTAGTAGTTTGACATGGCATCGTAAGTAGAGAACCGTGCGTAGTATGTTCAGACAGAAAATTAAGATTTTCCGTTTTTTTTTCCCAAATGCCATCTTACCAAATATCAAGTTTCTAGGACAACCGGAAAAACTCTATTGTTTAATTCACATTAGTAAAGAGTTCATTCCAACCTATACCGGGTGTGGCCTGTAACACGGGCAAATAATTAAAACATAGACCGTACTCGTCAAACTGAACAACATTACTTCAGCGACTTTTAAAAATAATTAGTATTTAAATTTTTATTACACTTCAAAGTTTATACGAAGAAGCAATGTAAAGCAAAATGTTTGGTATTTGTAGCGTGACAGGCGACGTCAGCTGGGTTCTTTCTAGGATTAAGTTTGTTCGAAAAAAAAAAGTTAAATTTTGATTTTAATTAAGTGGACATGATGATCCAATTACCGGTGACCTCTAGAGCCTCTGTACCACTACCATGAGTTTACAGTGACCGGACTCGATAGCGACGGCGTAAATTATTTGTAAAGGCGCTGTAAAATTCTCCATACAAATAATTTACGCCGTCGCTATCGAGTACGGTCAGTGTAAACTCATGGTAGTGGTACTGTTTTCAATATTATCCATGGTTCTGGGCCACACATTGTATATCTACGTCCTACTGTTAGCTACACTCCTCTCAGCATGAGAGGGTATTGGGCCGGTAGTTCCCATACGGTACCAGTGCTTTTTATAAAGAGTAATAACTCTTGATTTATTTTTTTGGTCAGTTTGTCTACGAACAGATTATACTTAACTCATAATGGATTCTTTTGTGCAACTTTTTAACCCACAGCGTCAGCCGGAGACTCAGTTCCCAGTATTTTACATTCTGAGTAAGTTTAAGTTGACCTAATTTTTCTCTTTGTTGGGACATCAGGACGTGTGTTGAATCTTTAATAAGCCATTTCGTTTAAAACGAAACGCTTCCTAAACGTAACGTTTTTTGTTAAATTTCAGTTGGAACGATAATGTTTGTGTCAAAAACGTGTGGTTTTCGTTTTAGCGTAAATTGGTTTGATATAAGATTTTTTGGGTTCCGTATTTAAAAGGAAAAATGAAACCTTTTATTAATTTGTTGTCCGTCTGTCCTCTGATTACTACCCCTAATTAAAGCGGCGATAAAAATGTGAAAGGTACAGTCGTTAAAAAAGTGTCTACTAAAACTGCTGTAACTACAAAACCTGTAGGGTACTTCCGGTTGTTCTAGAAACTGGAAATTTGGTATGAAGGTAGCTTCATATAGTACAATCAATAAGAAAAGACTGAAAATGTTTTTTTTTCAATCTGTCTATGTCACAAACCATCCCCATCGTACCATCAGCGAGTCCACACTGAGTACATTTTGCTTAAGAAAAGGGCTGTCGGAATAGCACATTAAGATGCAAATTAGTACAGAACTCCCGGTAATACGCGAGTCAGACTTGCACTTGTATAGCTCAAGCTCACTTCGAACCGCAGCGTATAACAACAGACGTTTCATACAGGAATTTGTCTTTGCCCTTTAAAGATCCCTATACGACCCTTTTATTACCCCCCCCCCCCTATTGTCGAGACAGCGACCCGCGGATGCCCACTGCAATTATCTGACAACAATAAACCGGAGATGATTACTTTCTGACAACCTTTTACGCTGAAACTGTGTTTAATAGCGTTACTACGAAGACCGAGGCTTCTTAGGGGAAGCTAAAATTCATAACAGAAATATGATGAAAATACAAACTGAAATAAAGATGCACAGAAAAAACAGAAAAATAAGACCATCACTGGCAATCGAACCCAGGTCCTCGGTAATCCGTACCGCATGCTATACCGCTACACCACTGATGGTCAACGGTACCGACACGAATTTCCCCTATGCACCTCATACCTCAGCTTGTTTGTTTCTTACTTAGTCACTTAAGCAGTGACGCTAGCGACATCTATGCCGTAGCCCTCATGGAGAAACTTTTTTCGGCACTCCATTGGAACTAACCGCTCACCCGGACAAGAGATATCGTTACTAAGCAATCAAATTAAGATTGGTTTTTTGGAATCTTCTTGTATTTTTTTTTTTTTAGAAATATGATGGTCGGAGGCTCATTGTCACCAGAATGCTCGGTCAAGGACTTTGATTCATTTGAGCTACCATGGAACCTTTTCAAAGGAAAAGTCATTACTATTTTCCTTGTTTAATGCGATGTCAATATGATGTTTACTGTGAAATGGTTCCATGGTGGCATAGTGGAATTAAAGTCCTTGACCGTACAGCGTCCTACTGCTGGGGGGAGGCCTACTGTTAATTTGAGAGGGCTGTAGCTGTAGTAATCGAACTCATTAGAATGGACTATATTCTTAAAAATATACATATAGGTAAGCGTCCGTTAGATTTTCAAAATATAATCGGAGAAGTATTTTTTCTTTATAAAATACAGCCGTGGTGGCTTGGTAGCCACCTGGCGGTAGTTTGTCCTGTGGTCTCTCAAGCAGAGGATCATGGGTTTAAGCCACGGCTAGCATTTCTGAGTTTTTGGAAATTCATGAGCGGAATTACATTTGATTAAAGCCTTAGATCATTCGTATATCTCGTTGGTGGACGTCCTACGCTGCACTTGCCGATTTGCGGTCTCCATTCGAGAATCTACTCTCTGTGCTATGTGGCTATACATAGGCTGAAAGCATAGTAAATAGAAATTGAGACATATCGAGATAAAAGTGAGAAGAAACACCTCAGTACCCCTGGGTGCCCGTGAAAGTGCCGTAAAATTGCTGACGACCGTTAAAACGATGGCCGCTGCGATTAGCTGCAAAGGCCCTGTATAGAGGCACTTTCCGATATAAACGCGATTTACTACTGTATAAAGGGAGAAATATACTAAATTAAGTAACGAACCGGGAATTGAGTGAATTTTCCGATACAGTTACTCGTGATCGGGTAAACAATTTGTTTTTGTGTTGAGGCACGATTTTGATATACTTGTTGTAAGAATAATGACTTAAATTAATTACTGGCGAGATGACTAGAGGTTTTGGATGGTACTATGGTTTCACTTTGTTACTAGATTTTGTAAAAATTAGACATTACTTAATGACATTGTAATAAGAACCACGGCACGCGTCACCGTGAGTGACTCTACCTATATTTTTTGAACTGTTAGCCGCTTGTAATATCCCAACTTGACTCACGAAAGCTAGATTAGGCGCGACAACACTGGATATTGGCACTACTTGATATGCACTATCAATGCTACTCGATGAGATTATGACTGTCGTCTTGGCCTTTATAGGTCCATAGCAAAACACAGGCCTCTTCTCATAATTATATTTATCCGCTGCTTAGTACCCATAACACAAGCTTTGCTAAGCTTACTTTGGGACTAGGTCAATTGGTGTGAATTGTCCCGTAATTTTTATTTATAGTTCCCACAAGGGCCCAGTGGAGATAGGGAACTTCAGACAGATCAAGTAAAGCTCATGGTACTGCCATGTGTAAAAATATGATCTTATTCAAAGTTTCAAAAATAAGTACTACAGACTCTTATTTCGACGCAATAAGGCCGTACTAACATATTTTTGAGTAGTTCGAATAGATACTTATTTTTGCACTTGACTGTACTATTGTAATTACGCACCTAAATTACTTTTTGCTCAGTGCACAAAATACTTAGTGCTCGTTAAGTCCAACTGCTCAAGCAACCCTGGTACTTACTAAGACAAATTATCTTTTATTAAGAAGTAGAGCCCTAAACTACGAAGTTCGATTTTCGAACTTCATCGTATCGGCCCTCTCACGTTAATAGCATTTTAATAATACTGTAAGAGGAACGACACTATACCCACGAACTTTGAATTTCGAATATCAGAGTAGCCCCCGTGGGATTGCGTACGGCCAGCTCTTAATTTAAATGGAGCAGTATTTTTTAAAGATTAAAAAAAAACAGAAAACAAAGAAGTAGTGGTTGTAAAACTCCGCTTCTAGAGAGGCGAATACTAAGTCAGGGGAGTACAAGGCAGGGGAGGGCTACTACGAAATTCGAAAATCGAAGTTTGTATCATACCGACTCGCTGACGCTCATGTTATTTAATGCGAGAGTAAGAGGGACGGTACGATACGAACTTCGATTTTAGAATTTCGTAGTAGCCCACCAGGGCCGTCGCTTTGTTCCAGTTCCGGCACACATAATCCGCTTGTGGCTTCCTATGTTTTATTTTAAGTGCTTTTTGCATTAGACACAGTGTTTGCCCGAGTTGTTGTCACGAAAATATATCTCGAAAGGGATACGAAGAGTTTCGATTAAGTACCAATATCGAATAAGTAATTGCTATTGAGACGACCACAGATACTTGCCGCTGTCACTCGTAATCAAGTTCAGTGTTGCTATAAAAAATAACACATGGGAATTAACTTTAATATGATTTTTTTTTAAAGAAGTAATGAATTATTGAAGCAAGAAGAATAAAAACGTATCAAATAAAAATGTTGTAGTCGATGTTTGAAATTGGCAAATTTATTTAATTGAACGGATTGTTCCAATTCTTTTCTTCCAGAAGTCGTAAGTTTCTTGATTCGGTTTCATACAAAAGCTCTATTTCGCGCAACTCATTATGTGTCGTTTGGAACAAACAGGACTTTTGTAAGAAACCGACCGCAGCGTAAATTACGCGACTTATTTAATACACACAACTCTAAAACTTTCGCTTGCTCGGCCCCAGCCTTAATTTTGGAAAGCATTTTTGCAAAAATTCGAACTTCGTATCTTCCCGTCCCGCTGACGCTTATATTGTTTAATATGAGAGTGAAAGGGACGGCACGATACGAACTTTGATTTTCGAATATCGTAGTAGCCCCCAGGGCTCAAAATCGCACCGAAAATGGATGCCGCGCGAGGCGGCTCCCTCAGTGGACAGTATCGGCTATAGATATAGGTAGTCTGAAAAAAGAAAACCGAGGTTCAACACTAGTCTAGTAGTAATACTAGATCACTAGAATCTCACTAATATTATATATGCGTAAGTTTGTAAGTCTGTTTGTTTGTTTGTTTATTTGTTTGTTACTTCATCACGTCCAAACCACTGAATCGATTCAGATGAAATTCGGTATACAGATAGTTTAGGTCCTGGAGAAGGAAATAGGATAGTTTTATCTCGGAAAATTGCATAGCTCCCACGGGGTAGCGATAAACTAAATCTGCACGGACGGAGTCGCGGGTAACGGCTAGTAATACCATATTATTTTAACATCGTTAACAGTAATTAATGGTTATTTCAAATGAATTAATAACATAGCGTTAGTTTGAATGCGTGTTCTGTTGTAATTAGTAAAACGGCAAGTTCAAGCTGATATTTCTGTATGTATGTTAACGGCTTTCATACAATCCTACTAATATCATGAATGTTGACATTTGTGAGGTTTAATTGATCGCAGACGTTCGCGTTATATTCTTAATTGCTTCGAGAAAATCGACAAAACCTCTATCTCGTGTAAAATTGTCCTTATAGTATTTAATCGAAACTTTAACACAAAAATACTCTTAAGACTTTTGTTACCTTAGGTAGATATTATGTACATTATTACTAATCAAACAAATACAAAATTCAAATCTATAGCCAATAGTGAATAATGTATTTAGAGCACTCAAATTGTATTAAATTAATGACATTTTCATATCCATTACCTAATATCACACGCACACACAACCATCACGCCTGTATGCCCAAATGGGGTAGGCTGAGCACACTTCCCGCCTTGGAGCCACTTTTAGCAATTTTAGGTTTCAAGTTTGACAAAAACGGTACAATAGTAACAGGTTGCTAGCCTGTCGCCTACGGTATACCTTAACCTATATCCTCAATCGCCTCTTACGACATCCACGGAAGTAAAGGATAGGTGTAATTCTAACCCGACACCACACGGGTCTTACCTAATATCGAACTTAATTATTTCGTGTCAAATGTCAAAACGGCTGTATGATGAATGAGTATATACTAGAGTTATACCTTGACCAGTTCGTTTGTGACACTTGGCAGGACCCTGTCGCAGGGAGCATCTGCTATCGTTATCAAGATTTTATAGACAAGTGCGGCCAACGCTGACGCCAACAGGGTCAGACCGCGTCTCACTTACAAATTTATCAAGGTATAATGAAAAACCGGCCAAGTGCGAGACGGACTCGCGCATGAAGGGTTCCGTACCATTATCTATACAACATTAGACATTTTGAACATGAAACTACCCCCCTACTAATGCCGGTGTCAGTTTAGTCGGGTAGTCGCGCGAGCAGAGCGGCGGCGCGCAGTGCGCGTGTTGCAGCAGCCCGAAACATGTCGAGCTAAACTCGATTTAAGACGTGAGTTATCCGTGTCATTATATTTAACATTAGATATTTGCAAAAAAAGCACGTTTGTTGTATGGGAGCCCCCCTTAAATATTTATTTTAATTTCATTATTTATATTCAAAGTTAATATACGACTGTAAATAGTGAATATTTCAAGCTTCTACCTCAGCCGTTATTAATATAGAGCAAAAAATGGCAAATTAAACACTTTTGCTGTATGGGAGCCCCCCTTAAATATTTATTTTATCCTGTGTTTAGTATTTGTTGTTATAGCGGTAACAGAAATACATAATCTGTGAAAAATTTTACTATCTAGCTTTCATGGTTCATGAGATAGGTATAGCGTGAAGACAGACGGACGGACGGACAGAGGAATCTTAGTAATAGGGTCCCGTTTTTACCCTTTGGGTACGGAACCCTAAAAAGTACAATAAATACGAGCTTTTCCGATAAAATACGATGGAAAACCATTATATTTAGATACATCTGTACTTACGGATATCATGGTCGGCTACTTAGCAAAGAAAATATTCTAGATGATTTCGGTACCTGTATAATTCTTTTTCCTAATAAGCGATCAATCAAGCAGAGTGTCCGCTCTCGGAGGCGGAAGGGTTCATTTTCCGCCCTCGTCCATCATCGTTACCAAACCGCTGATTCATCCGTTACATTAATACCGTAATGTATGAACTGTAGATAATTGATTAGGGAATTAAATTAGCGATAAATAAATATATATATCTCGGAAGACCTCACATCAATTGACTGAGTCCCAAAGTAAGCGAAGCTTGTATTATGGGTAGGTACTAAGCTGTACTAAGCAACGGATCAAAAAGTTCATGGGTAACTCGTTATCTATAGACAATATGTTTCGGTAATATGCCTATTGCCTATATTAAAATGTTTAAAACTGTCTATGGATCAAAAATATCCCAAAATACATTTGATCAGTCAGCAAAAAAGCTTTGTATTAAAAATGTAATTTTGAACAAAAACTTATTCATTCTCCTTTTATGTAATCAGGTCTTATGTAGCTGTGTATGTAATCATTCACTTCAACTCTCGTGGCACCACCTATTCGAGTACGCATAAGAGTCTCCAATCGATACATTTGGATAGATGAGGGGAGACTCTATCGATATCCAATAAATAGATTTTAATAGATGTGGGAAGACCTTATCGATACCAGATACCTATATTTCGATAGATGTGGGGGGGACTCGATCGATCCCCTTATAGCCCAATCGATAGATTGGAGAGTAAACAGAACTCTCGAGTTAAAAAAAACAAAACAAAAAATACAATACAATACAAAACAAAAGTTAATAAAACACGAAAGTATTAACGGATTAGGTACACGATAAGACAGATGTAAAAACCACCACTACTGGTTTTTATAGGGCATGTTGACGCACATAGAGACGTTTATGACAAGACTAGTATTTGCCCGCAGCTATGCCTCCAGAAAATAGTCTAAGTTTCCCCATTCTGTAAATTTTGGAAAGAAATCTTCTCAACCTCTCTCTGAAATCTTTAAGATACATGTACCTACTCAAGTTCCTACTAAATATGTCTACCAGCTATCGAACCAGAAGTTAGCTCTTTTTCATTTAATTACAAAGCCTTCGCGTGCATAATTTTAAGGTTTAAATATGCCAAGTACAAGCAAAAGGAGCAAATAGAATTTCTCATTTTCACAGTTAGAATCTGTTTAGGAATAAACGAACATTGTGTTACGCGATCCTCTGCTGTTTTAATTACTATTTCCAAATCTCGAGTAATATTCAAATTAAAGGAATAAGCGAGCAATGAACCGTCAACTCTTCAAGTTTTAATTAATTAATTAGCAAGTTAGGAATTAACGTTAATTTACGGAGTTGATGTCAATTCTGAAAATAAATTATTGGATGCTGTGTCAAGTTACCGGATTACGTGGATTGAGAATTAGGTAGGTTCTTAATAATAAGTTTGATAATAATTGTATGGAAGAAAGATAAATAACGAATTGATGAGATTCATAATTAATGTTTTTTTTTTATTTTGAACGTGCACCTTAGATTGTTTTTGTTTACAAAAAAACCGGGAAAGTGCGAGTCAGACTTGCATACCGATGGTTCCGTAGGGGATACCGAGGAGAGTTGTGACAGAGGATAGTAGTGACGAGGTCATTTTTTTAACTTATTAACTGCTAGCCATGCATGCACTCGGAGAGATGGGCACAGGTTACGACCCAGTGGGCGCCCCTAGATGGTCAACGGAGGCGCGGCAGACCGAGACGGAGGTGGCGGGACGACTTGGACGCATTCAGAAACGACTGGCAAAACTTAGCTGCCGACAGGGGAAGTTGGAAATCCGAGGGAGAGGCGTTTGCCCAGCAGTGGGACATAGAAAATGGCTAACAAAAAAATAATAAGTTACAGAAAGTCGACGTTGTCACTACTGTCCTCTGTCACAACTCTCCTCGGTCTCCCCTGCAATATCGGTATCAATGAATATCCAGTGTTTGCAGAACCCTGCACCAAAACAAAATGTACGACGTGTGGAGTCATTTTAGATTGGTTACTGACTTAGATTAACAGACATAAAAACTAATATTTTCAGACTATTCCTACTGATTGAGTAATAAGAGCTACCTTTAGACTAAATTTCTAGTTTCTAGGACAACTGGAAGTACCCTATAGGTTTTCATTCCCCAGCAATTTGTATAGAAATATCTTTCTTTCTGTTCTGTAGCGTTTGATTGCGTTAAATTATAAGTTTTTATGTTGTTGCCCCAAAGAGTAGCAGGTTAATTTTAACTTGATACCTCCACACGTCCCCCAGAAAAAGAGTTTTAACAGACAATACGTGCGGACGGACGAACAAATATACAGACAGATAATATCTTATTGCCAACTGAGATACTAAACACTAAAAAGAAATAGATACCTACAGATCAATTAAATAAATACAAAATGACACATTCTTTTTCTTTAGACAGTCGTATAAAAACTAGACCTATCGCCTCTCAAACAGAGGGTCGTCGGTTCAAACCCCGGCTCGCACCTCTGAGTTTTTCGCAATTCATGTGCGGAATTACATGTGAAATTTACCACGAGCTTTGCGGTGAAGGAAAACATCGTGAGGAAACCTGCACAAACCTGCGAAGCGATTCAATGGTGCGTGTGAAGTTCCCAATCCGCACTGGGCCCGCGTGGGAACTATGGCCCAAGCCCTCTTGTTCCGAGAGGAGGCCTGTGCCCAGCAGTGGGACGTATATAGGCTGGGATGATGATGATGATGATAAAAACTAGTCTATCTCAAGATAATCTTTTCCGGATAAAGGCATCTAATTTATACTCCATCAACGTCTATTATCAATCGATATGGATGAAGACCAAAAAGTTGCACACCGATAAAGCTGCGTTAGCAAGTAGTTATAATTTCTATTAACTTTTTCCATTGTGACACGCAAATTATCCATAGAAATGAATGATTAATTTAATTTAAGCTTTAACTGTGTGCAACTTTTTGGTCTTCGCCCATATGTGAAATCCTACTTATTCAAGCGACGGTTTTATTAATTCAACAGGGAGAAAATAAAGGTTAATTCCGTGTCGTTAACAACCACAAACAACCAAACTTGCAAACGTTCACATTTATTGATGTAACTATGTAAGATATACTGCACGGCGGTAAAATTTAAACTAGTGGATAAATATAATACCCTAAGTATTCGCGATGCGAGCCATCGCCGTAAGGAAGACCCGTTTATATCGAAGTTACGCCAAATTACTATACATATTTCCGGACTTTGACCCCAACAAGGGGAACTTTTTAATGCTTCGAAGGCAGTTTAGTTGCCAGTAATGCTGTATTATTAGAGTATCTACCATTAAGTTTATGATAATGTATTTTTAAAGATGCGGGGGAGACAATGTTCATCTTCAATGTAAAATGGCGAATGTGGACTGTATTGTGAGCAAGTTCACTTTGCTATCAAAACATTCTGCTATCAGCAGACGTGCAGTTCTGTTTTATATCAAGTGAAATTACATGAGACGTCAGCAATGCACATGGATTTTAATATTTTTCTGGGAATTTGGACCCACAGTGATGTTAGAGAAAATTGTTGTACCCCAGATACAGTTTTACCTCGGACAGTCGTCAATATTTCACATTCTTTCAATACAAGCCAGTTTACGGGCGCTAACGTTTCCGAATCTCACTTAGCCGGTTTTTTGTAGTAGCAACTTACACTGTTATTCCCTAAAAACTGGAACGAGAGACGGCATCAACAAATCATTTTCGTAGGTGCACGCTGTGCCTGCGACAGGCCGATAACCGCGTCCACTGCATTTTCCGTGCCCCGAAAAACGAAAAAGCGAAAAAATTTAAATTTATGCCTTTGTTCCCGTCCGGCGCGCGAGAATATTTCCCTGAATGTTTTACGAAGTTTAAATGGCAATTATTTTCTCGCTTGCACAATGGGGTCTTGTGACGTTTTAATTGTTATTATTACCAGGATTACATGTGTGCTGATTAATACGAAAAGCTTTTTCAGTTCTCATGCTCGTAAAGTTGGTATTTATGCTCAATGCGCTGGATCTAGGCAACATAAATTACTTTTATGCTCTAGTGCATAAAGTAAAATCTTCGTCTAAGACCAAAGTAATCAGGTGTCAAACGCCACAAACAAAAAGTTTCTATATTTTTTTCATAATTTTTATTTTATGTAAAACTAAAAATCAATCAAATCAATCAACAATAAAACTAAAAACTTATAATTAGGTACCTAGCAAGTGAACAATTGTTTCCACTGTTGCTATTTCATTTCCTCACAGTCGAAGTGAAAAACAGCGTTGCGGCTGGCTGCAACTCTGCGCTGAATAGGGCTCATTTTACACTATTCGACGCTAATATAGAGATGGGTAAAGAAGAAGATTCAAAAGAGTCCGATCCTTAAGCGGATCCGAATCCCTTATATCCTTTCAAATGTTATCGTCTCCGAGGAGTAACTAACTCCGACCAACCTATTGGATCAAGCGACTCACGATCGGCGATTCAGCACTCACTTTACTTTCGTTCAATCACGTCGGAACGAATCGGATATGTGCCGTCCCGCTCACGCTAATAGCATTTATAACGAGAGGAAGAGAGATTGCATGATACCAATTTTAGAGCCGCTCCCCGGAGCCGGTTCGCCAGTAGTAAGTATAATCGAAGTGACTCACATTCAATAGGGTCATTAGGATAAATCGTTACTTCAGTACCTCGGTACCGAACCGAGCCGGATCGGCCATAGACAAATTAATCGCTCAAAAGAACCGGAGTCAATAAGCGGATTCGGTACCAATACCGGAGCTGGATTTAGTGAATCAGATCCCTTGTCGGAGTCGAGATTGTTGAGATATCTACACTAATATTGTCAGTAGACAGAAACAAATTGTTGCTGGCAACATTGCCTTTGACTTGTACTAGGCCGATTTTTAAGATAAGTCCCAGCACAGGAAACTTTGAGAACCACGGTCTTGCATTAGGTCTTAAAAGTTAAATAAGTAGTTTAATTACCGGCTTCCATTTAATTTTAAATGGAGCGCAGCCTTCGGGTCCGTGAAGCGAGCATTCTTACACAATGCAGAGCATAGGTATGTGACCGTATGTGCCGCGGTTTGGTCGTAATTGCCAATTAACAGAATCTCACCACAACTTCGTATCTGACTACAACGTACGTATAGAACCGAAACGTGAAAACGTGTAAGTTTAGGCATGATATCAGTCATTGTCAAACGTAAGATTTAGGTACGCGTGATGGTAGACAAGCTTTACGGTGAAGGAAAAGATCGTAAGCTGCGAAGCCATTCTATGGTGTGTAAAATTTATACGTATACTTAGATAGTTTTAACATCTTTGTAACGTACATTTAAAAAATATAAATTTAATTTTGTTTTTAATTTTTATCTGTTTATTTCACTGAATTACAAAAATAATCTTTCACTTAGATTCTAATCTTAGTGTTTATAGATTTTAAGGCATCTAATTATCGTTCTTACATCTAATTCAGTAAGGATCGGAAAGGCTGTTTATCAGCATTTTTTATAAGTGTTTATCAATTAGTTAAACCACTAACTACATTTACTGGGAATTGCAAGTGCACGAGGAAATCAAAATAAAGGAATTGTGTGAAATTGATTGAATTATCCTTGATTTATCATCTTAATTAATTATATAATATGTACATGGTCAGAGATCAGATGAAAATGAAATAAAATAACAAAATACTATCAACAAGCAAAATTAGAATTTAGAATCTGTTATTAGAAAATTTTCAGGTCAAAAATGTTTGTGAGCAAACTCCTTTTATGTTTTTTTTGTGTACCTATATTCGGTAGGTCTGAGAATAGGATGTATACTATTTTTCATACTTCTACGCGGGCGGAGTCGCAGGCAACGGCTAGTTTATTATGAAATCTTCTTTTATTATCTTAATTAGCAAATCTGAGCTACCATCGACGCGACTTAATTGAATTACAGACTTTCACATATACATTGCTATCTCGAGTAAATATTCTGTTAAGGCTAAACTAAGTTTTAGCCCCTTTAGCGAGTTCTACCTTTTAGCGGACTATTTGTATGCGAATGTAGTTTTCGGTATTTGTTTCGGGTCCGGTGAGATGGGTGTACTTAGACGGGTGTTCAACAAACGCGCCGGCAAACTTCGTTTGAATCTAGCCCTGAATGCTTAAGGGGCTACCCGAGGTAAGTCAAACGGTTATCGGTTCTCCAATCTTTTATCTCCATTTTTGTCTACCGGATTTTGAAAAAAATTAATACTTAATTTTGTATGACTTTTTTAAACATTGTCTGAAAAAACACTTATTTCGTATCTCTATTGACGTGAAAGATCTAACATATACGAAATCTACATATTTGGGTTCGTCTTTGACGTCTCTAAAAACTGGTCCAGGGTTTTCATTTGAAACTAATTAACACAAAAGTTATGGCCAGAAAACCAGTTTTTTTACCTAAAATTGTTCAACTTTGATGCCAAATATCTCGTAAAACAATGAACATACATTGCTTAAAGCCGTTGTTGTTATATAATAAGCTACAAAAATCATTAGAAAACTAAGGAACTCAGATCGAAGGTCATTGGGGCATGGGATCCCCTTAAAGGTTTGCGAGACAAACAATAGAAAATAAGAGAAAGAAAGACAAAGAAAGAGACAGATTTATTTCGTTCCATATGTACCAGTATAAGACTAAAGCTGCGTTTCTACCAATAATGTGCAAGGATGTGTCGCGAGTAATCTGTTTTTCATTAACCAATAGGAACGCTTCATTTACCTCGCCTCGCTCCGCTCAGCTGTTTCCACTGTGCTGTGCGAGGAGAGTTTAATGAAACGTCTCTATTGGTTATTGAAAGACACATTCCTCGCGACACACCCTAACACATTATTGGTGGAAATGCATCTTAAAATGCTGAAACTAACAATAAAATTTAAGTTATAATATGATGACACGACAGGACACCAAAACCCAAGCGTAATTAAGTAAGATTAATAAAGTAAGTTGCTTTGGACTTTGGCCTTTAGGTATTTGTTTAGACAAACGCGCAGACGTTCGTGATCGCATGCACCATCTCTTTCTACCCTCATCCTATACAATGTGACAGAAAGAAGTGGTGAAAACGATTGTGATTATAAGTGTGCTAGACAATAAAGCCTCAGATTTGACTTAAATCGGGTTTATTTTAATTAACTTGCGTTTTAGCCACAGTTAGTACGAGCATAACCAAAATGTTATCACTCTGGAAAGGTTCTATTCGTATTCCTGAGGATTGAAATGAAAAATAATAAGAAATACGATCTTTTGTTTTGAGTTCCGAACGATATTAAAAAACTAGTTCAAGTGTACAGTCGCCGAATAAATAAATATCATGGTACACTTAACACCAATTATGAGTATAGTCCCACACTAAGCAAAGCTTGTACTATGGATACTAGGCAACGGATAAACATAGTTATATTATTATAGATACAATACAATTCAATGACTCTACGACATTATTAAAATGAAATGGTATGAAAAGGTTGACCACATTAAGATCTGTTTTTGTTTGCTCAGTATAACTGCTTTATCGACCGAGTATGACATCACTCGCTGTTCCCTCGGGAACTGTGAATTTTTCCGGGATAAAAGTAGTCTATGATACAATCTGGCCCATAAACTATCTCTATCCCAAAAATCACGTCGATCCGTCGCTCCGTTTCGACGTGAAAGACGGACAAACATACACACACAAACACTTTCGCATTTATAATATTAGTATGGATTTATTTTAAATATTAGTAGAGATGTGCCGATCATGACTTTGGCCGACTAGCCGACTAGCCGATTAGTCGGTTGTAAAGAAGCCGACTAATCGGCCGACTAGTCGGCCAAGCCGATCACAGTTTCGGGGATTTCCGTGACACTTTGTTAACCAGCTGATTTGGGCGCAAGTCGCAACCGACGCCTGTAAGCGTGTCGGAACCTGTTTATTTTATTTTATTCGTATTATTTTATTTATAGATTTTTGCTTTTGTATCTAACAAAGCGGTGTTTTTGTGAAAAAAATATTGTGTAAAAATAATGCCTACTATTATTGTTCATTAAAGTGAGACCTAACAAAAAAATAAAATTTAATCATGTCAAAAAGAACGGCATCCGAAAAGGCTATAGCACCGTAGACCACATACATGCGTTGCGGCAGGTTATACAGAAGACCAAAGAGTATAACCTCCCCCTTTGCCTTGCATTTGTAAACTACGAGAAAGCCTTCGATTCGATCGAGACTTGGGCTGTGCTGCAGGCTCTCCAGCGGTGCCAAGTTGACTACCGGTATATCGAAGTGTTGAAGTGTCTGTACGAAAACGCCACTATGTCCGTCCGACTACCGGACTAGAGCACGACGCCTATTCCTCTGCAGCGGGGAGTCAGACAAGGAGATGTGATCTCTCCGAAACTGTTCACTGCTGCACTGGAGGATTGCTTTTAAGATTCTGAACTGAGAAGGACAAGGCGTCAACATTAATGGCGAGTTCTTTAATCACCTTCGATTCGCCGACGATATTGTAGTCATGGCTGAGAGACCATGGAGGACTTTCAGTGCTATACTCGCCGACCTCAGCAGTTTCCGACCGAGTTGGCCTGAAAATAAATGACGTAAGTCATGTCTAATGTCCATGTTGTACCAACTTCCGAAATAGTCGGAGGCTCTGCGCTCGAAGTTGTTGACGACTATGTATACCTGAGACAAACGGACCAGATAGGTAGATCCAATTTCGAGAAAGAGATCACTCGTCGAATCCGACTCGGCTGGGCAGCGTTCGGGAAGCTTCGCAGTGTCTTTTCTTCTAAATTATCGCAGTGTTTGAAGTCCAAAGTCTTTGACCAGTGTGTGTTGCCGTGATGACTTACGGATCTGACACGTGGTCGCTAACGAAAGGCCTCATGAGGAAGCTCAAAGTCACTGAGTGGACTATGGAGAGGGCTATGCACGGGGTTTCTCTGCGGGATAGAATCCGAAATGATGATATCCGCAGTAAAACTAAGATTACCGACATAGCCCGAAGAATTGCGAAACTGAAGTGGCAGTGGGCAGGGCACATTGCTCGCAGAACTGATGGCCGATAGGGTCAGAAGGTTCACGAATGGCGTCCGAGGACCGGGAGACGAGGTGTCGGTAGGCCTCCAACAAGATGGAGCGACGATCCGGTTAAGATCGCGGGATCGCGGTGAATGCGGAAAGCACAAGACCGGTCTGAGTGGAGAGCCTTGGAGGAGGTCTATGTCCAGCAGTGGACGTCTTTCGGCTGACATGATGTCAAACAGAAAGTCTCGTGTAAGGATTTTTTGAACAATGAGACAATGATTCCCGTAAAGTCAAGTAGGTATAACTAATTACAAAATATTATTGCTCGTGTGAGCAAGGAAAAACAGTAAATACTACAAAAAATAACAGCTTAAGGTTTTATATAATGTAATTCCCCCTCTGTGTACCAATACCTACATGAAAATAAATATTTTATTGAAATATACGTACAAAGTAAGAAGCCGGATAGTCGGCGCTTTTTGCCGACTATTCGCCGACTAGTCGCCGACTACGAAAGTGGCCGGATAGTCGGCTTTCCCGACTAGTCGGCGACTAGTCGGCACATCTCTAAATATTAGCCCTAACATTATGCTTTATTTTATCTATTATCTACAATATTTTGACCCAGTTCTTTGATTGCATACCGCTTTAATAATAAAAAGTAGACAGTGGAAAAACACGGTTGCCTAGAAAATTGTCTTCATAGAAATGTAAATTCAAAAGGCCTAATAAATGTTATGAAAGGAATTAAAATGTCCAGCATGAATTATGAATGAAGCCTGCTGATTTGTTGGAGTAAGTAGTCTTTAAAAGATTATTAAATAAGACTACGAAGATGGATAAATTATTTAGACTAACGCATACCTCTTGATTAAATTATCAAGTATGTTAGGTACAGGGTCAAAGCAGGCTCAACCCTACACCCTTAGTAACTGATCACGGATCAGTCATGATCATTTTTAGGTAGCAACCACACACTTTTAACTGCAGAGTGACTAAGCACTTAGTAAATAATTGAATAGTTATTGTTTGCAAAATTAAAAACATTATAATCCATACTAATATTAAAAATGCAAAAGTGTGTGTGTTTGTATGATTGTCCGTGTTTCACGTCGAAACGGAGCGACGGATTGACGTGATTTTTTGCATAGAGATAGTTTATGGGTCAAAGAGTACTTTTTATACCGGAAAAATGCGCTGTTCCCGAGGGAACAGCGCGTGATAACCGAATTCCACGCGGACGAAACCGCGGGCAAAAGCTAGTAATATATATGTAAACCACACTGCATTGGTCTCAAAACACAATGTTTATGTATATGTTTTTTTCATAAAATAGGCAAATTTAAGACACCTACTTGAAGGATTTTGGTTTTAGTTGCATTTCAATTTTTTACCCTGTCAGAAGTTACCGGAATTATAGCGTTATAGTGTTAAAAAGTACGTTTTTCGTTACTATCACAATCATTTTAAAAAACTTACCCCCTTATTCATAAAACTTAACAAGCCTATGTTAACTAACAAATGCTTTGTCCCTTTCTAACAAATACAAATGTCGAAGTGACAGATAAGGACAAACGAATTTTAGCGGCATTTTAACTAAAATAGGTTTGATTGTCGTTTATGAATAAGGGGGTTAGTGTCTTCTGTCACCTGGCAGTGTTAGAATTAGGCGGATTAGTTATAAAACGTTTATTTACGATGAAAGTCAAACAAAGGTCAAACGTTATTTTGTAAAAGCACACACGATCATTAAGTATTTTTAACTAAAATGTTATAAAATGATTCAATAAACCTATTCCTCGAAATGGTTTAGGAATTAGACCACATTGTAAAAAAGTGATCAATGCCAATTTAAATGTGATATGAAGGTCAGAACTTTTGAGTAGCTTGAACATGCACTTGACTGATTAAACTGGAGTATTTTATATTAACTATCTCATAATTTTATAGGCATTACAGAATTTACGTCTCAGCAGATCCCTCCGGCTGTTCCATCAACTCCGCACACTAAAAGCCTTCATAACCTTTAAGTTAATGCCCAGATTTACCCCAAATCCGATAAAATATTTCGATTTACGAATAATATACACACGATCAATTAGTATTTTTTTACAAAGATGTTATAAAATGATTTAATAAACCTATTCCTCGAAATGGTTTTGGAATTAGACCACATTCTAAAAAAGTGATCAATGCCGATTGAATCCGGCAGGGTAAGTCCTGCTCAATAAATCTCCCGAATCCTGTAGATGATTAAATTCTTATGCCTTTTCACTATTATATCCACTCTGGAACAAGCGCTCCTCAATACAGTTGCCTGTCCATTGAACGCGGAACCCTTCTGCGAATCAATAGAGATTACTGAAACAATTTGATTGCCGACCGAGGGCTGGGTCGACGAGCCGAGTAATAACTGTTTCTATATCCCGGGTATAGTCAGTGCCAGTGCTGCCATCAAAATAAAAAAAACGTCCAAGTTCGAGTCGGACTCACGCAGGAAGGGTTCCGTACCTTTATGTAAGTATACAACATTAGACATTAGCAAAAAACACGTTTGTTGTATGGGAGCCCCACTTAAATATTTATTTTATTTCAATTTAATTATTTATTTTTAATGAATATACGACTAAAAATATTCTATGAAAATGCAAGCGTCTGCTTGTTGCCGTTATTAATATCGAGCAGAAAACGGCAAAAAAATCACGTTTATTGTATGGGGGCCCCTTGACTATTTATTTTATTCTATTTTTAGTATTTGTTGTTATAGCGGCAACGGAAATACTTAATCTGTGAAAATTTTAACTGTCTAGCTATCACGGTTCATGAGATACGGCCTGGTGACAGACGGATGGACGGACGGACGGGCGGACGGACAGCAGAGTCTTAGTAATAGGATCTTTTCTTTGAATAGGTTACAGAGAAAAGTCAGAAAGATCAAAAAATGGGGATTTTTTTTTTATCTCATTTTTTATGTCGTTGACCCCTACGACATAGCCAAGCGAATTGGCTCGTTGAAGTGGCAATGGGCTGGCCATATAGCAGGAGAACAGATGTTGGTGCCGAAAAGTGTTGTCGAATGGAGACCCTTATATTGCCAAAACAAGTTGATAAAACTTAAAATAATCGCAGGTAGCTAAACAATTTGGCACCGGCTGCCAGTGGCAGCTTGGGCTAAAGTTTTGACGTTGACTGTACTTACAGTTTACCAATAAGCTACACTGCAACCTAGTGCTCTTTTCATGCAACAGATTATTAAAAAAAATGTTGCTGGAACATAAACGGTGGAGGTCAAAAAGTACTTAACTGGGCCATTCACTTTTTTAACCACACTAATCTGTCCGCGACATTTAAAAAAATTACAGATTTTTGTAAGCAAAATGTTTTTTTCTGTAATTTAATAGATGGTGTACATGAAAACATTACGATTTTTTTGGTAAAGCCAGAGACAATTTTGGTAACGCAGGAGATGCTCAGTGTCGGTAAAATAGTCGATTGACCCAACTATACAAAACGACTGACTTTAAAGTTTCAGGTATTACCGTTAGTGTCCTATTTTTTAACTTTACCAAATAAAGACACTTGTGTATAGATAAATTACCGAGAACGTGGAATTGCTTATGTACTGATATTGTGTGTTTAAAGGCATTCCACTTTAGTGAGAGAGAGACAACAATGTAGAGATCTCTCTCTCCAACGCCTAAATACACACAATACCACTACATATGCAATTCCACGCTCTCGGTAATTTATTTATGTATTTCTTTTTTTTTTAAGTCACTATTATTATAATACTCGTGACCCAGTGGTCGTGGTCGTCGGATAAGGATCCAAGTTCCATCCCTCTCACTCTCCTATAAAAAAATATGCGCATCAGCGGGACGGCAATATAGGAAGTTCGAACTTTGCACTTCGTAGTAGCGACCTTCATGGCGACTTTTTTGGGAAATTAGTGTGATGTTTTCCCGTTGCCTTCATCGTAGCGCTAGAGTCTAGAGTTTGTAGTTGGCAAAATATAGGTAGAGTCATTCACGGCGACGCGTGCCTTGGTTCTTATTACAATGTCATTAATGTCTAATTTTGACAAAATCACGCGTCTTCGTAGATGGCACTAGGTATACACTGCTGCCTACTTTCAGATCAGACCCCTGTACCACAAAAGCTACAAGTGCTACAATTCTACAAAACTGTTATATTTTACTAAGAGAAACTTAACAATTTTGTAGAATTGTACCACTTGTAACTTTCGTGGTACAGGGGGCAGGTCGCATATTCGATTTTTACGACACCTACAGAAAAAATAGATGCGTGTTGTTCTAAAATTGGATACGGCACGGCTACAAGGGTACCATTTGATTTATGGTAGAATGCTTTCTCATTAAATGTCACAATGAATTCCCTTGTCAAGCAAAGCGATGCCAATATGACTATTTGTACGAAAAGATTTCACATTGGGTCATGATTCAGTTGGTTCAACAGTACACTTAGAGTCATTGAATTTGAACCAATCGCTCTGCTTGCGCGGTGGCCGCCGATTCGCATGGCTCCAAGAGGAAGGGTTTCAAATTAGCCTGAAACATGTCGGGCTAAACTTGATTTAAGACGTGAGTTATCCGGTAATATTTCATTAAATAAGGTAGGTAGGTAGGTATGTTTGTTCCTATGTTTGTTTTTTATGGCGTTAAATAAATGTATTTTCTTTCTTTCTTTCTTTCTTTATTATTTCATTCAATTATATTAGAATACTCTTTATGTAATTTGTTTTAGTTTTAGGTTCTATTTTTATTTCATGTAAGTTTTTTATTTTGTTAAGTCTTGGTAGGTGTGTTTGTTAGTGCTTGTTTGAGGAAATACGTCGAAGAACTAAAGTCACTGACATAGCTGGAAAAATATGCAAATTGAAGTGGCAATGGGCGGGCCACATCGCTCGAAGAACAGATAACCGTTGGGGGAGACAAGTCCTCGAGTGGCGACCACGAACCGGAAGATGAAGCGTTGGCAGGCCTCCCACCAGGTGGACTGACGACATCGTGAGAGCTGCGGGAAACCGGTGGATGCAAGTGGTGAGTTGTCGTTCATTGTGGCGTTCTAAGGGGGAGGCCTTTGTCCAGCAGTGGACGTCTTCCGGCTGATGATGATGATGATGATGAAGTTTGTTTAGTATAGGACTGTTTATAAATAAAATAATAAAATTTATTATTAAATTGAAGATATTGTAGGTACCTAATCTCATAATATCCGCAATTCGTATTATATTCAAATTAAATGTATTGCATAACTTAACATTATAATGAATCAGCGAAGTCTGTCTTCAGCTTCCTCTGCTATCTTCCTGCTTCCTGCTCCAAGGCGGCTCATTGTCCCCGATGTCCGACATCCTAAGGCGACTCGCTTTATCTGTGTAAGTTGTGCTGGCACAAGTTGTTGCGACTTTATCACTATACGCCTTACTTTTCTATCTATCTATCTAGCTTGGTCTTATCTCTGGGAAAACCTATGTTTTTCGAATAATAAACTTTTACGCGTAATAAGATCGGTAATTTCGATAGCTCATCATAAGCGTCATATTTACGAGTATGTCGGACGAACCTGTTTTATTTTTTAAATTTAAAGATGTAACTTTTCACTTAGATTACCTTTTACTTTTAAGCTTATTGACTAGCTCCGGGTACTACGGGATTAGTAAAGGAAGTGAGATTAAACAAACACTCTCGCACCTTAAAACTAAAACACATAAATTCCAAAACCCACTTAAAACTTCTACATTTTCTTTAGACGCGTACCACTTCAAATTAATTAGAACCATGTCTAAGTTAACTCCGGCGCGGCGGCAGAGGCTCGGTTAACTTGCACGGTCAAATTTACTGCAACAAAGTTCCAAGTTCCGAGTAGAAACTTGAATTCGGTATTTTTGCCATCTGATATACTGTAATGGCATTTGTAATTGGAGATAGTTTAAATCTATTGGGCTTTAGGGTTCCGTGCGAGATAGGTCAGAAATTAAATATGACTGTCGTTTCGCTGTCCGTCTGTTTGTCACATGGCTATATCTCGAAAACCACAATAAATAGACAACTGAAAACATACATAATAATATTGTGTACCTATTTCTATTAGCGCTGCAACAAGAAAAAAATACAAAATAAAAGAAATAAAAAATAATTCCACATACAGCAAAACGTATTATTTTCGTTCGATCTCTAACTAAAAGAATTTCTTTGCTCACCCGCATCCTTTATGATAGCTTAGTTGTGTTGCTCTGATGATGAGCTCTGGTTGAGTTCGAAACGTGTCAGTGTAGTGTGGTGGTGGTGATAGATGGGTTTGTGTGATTTGTGTGTGTTCTTACAGTGTGAAGGTGGAGGAACTGCATGAACACGCATATCTTGCATAAACTTAGCTATCGTAAGGTCGCGGGTGAGCAAAGAAATTCTTTTAGTTCATTGATATGGACAAAGTAACGCCTGATCCAATATAATGATCTCCATGACGTTTAAACATTTGTATCTAAGTGGCTGTAGGTACTCAGATACTGTATGAACATACACAGGCAGTAAGTAAGAAATTTAAATAAAGTTTGAGCATTCTGTTCCAGATAATGAATAAAATAATTATTCATTAAAATAATGAGTAAAATTATAAAATTGTGAAATATCTTCAATACAAATGTTACTTTTATGTTTTTTTTTTAAGAAAAAATTATCACTTTCACTCGAACTCAGAAATATCTTTACCTTGTCGCTGTCACTTCGTGTTTGAAATTTGGTAAGTATAAAATTGTCAGAAAGCATACAGCGACAAGGTACTAAAGTGTAAAGTTATGTTTTATTTCGACTGTACTCTGATTTTTCTAAACTAGTGCACGCAGCGTACCAAACTGCTTCAACTTTGCCCGCAACATTGCCAGATTCGATTTAGAGTCGATAACTTGGCACCCTTTAGGTTTTAAAACTTTTATCCTCCCGTAATAAAATTTCCCGTGTAGGTAAAAGTTTAAAACCTATAAGAGTGCTAAGTTATCGACTCTAAATCAACTCAGGAAATGTTGGGGCCAGAGGGCAAAGTTGAAGCAGTTTACGGTAGCAAAATTACGTTACAAGATTTCCATTTCTTAATAATAATTTAAGAAAACCGGTAAAGCGCGAGTCGGACTCGCGCACGAAGGGTTCCGTACCATTATCTATTCAACATTAGACATTAGCAAAAAACGGTAAAAATCACGTTTGTTGTATGGGAGCCCCCCCCCTTAACTATTTATTTTAATTTAATTATTTATTTTAAAGTGATTATACAATTAAGGATTCTGTGCATCTACCGGTTGCCGTTATTAATATCAAACAAAAAACAGCAATCCATATTCATATTCATTTTATTTGGCCAAGTAACATCAGTCACATTTAGCAAGTCATCACATGCAAGCTTGCTGTATGGGAGCCCCCCTAAAAAAAAATTTTTATTCTGTTTTTAGTATTTGCTGTTATAGCGGCCATGGTAATACATAATCTGTCAAAATTTCCAGTGTCTGACTATCACGATTGAAGAGATAGATCCCTGTGACAGACGGAAGGACAGAGAGACGTCAGCGGGAGTCTCAGTAATAGGGTTCCGTTGGCACCCTTTAGATACGGAATCCTAAAAAGTTCGCTTTCCTTTTTCCCCTACAATGCAGTGTAACTCTTAAAGACTTTTCCGGCCAGTTCTAAAAACAACAGTTCGGCCATTTTCGTAATTGGCGCAGCCATTCATACAGACTGAATGGAAGAAGGAAACGTGGCATGGAAATGGGACGTGCCACTTACTTGCCTGTGTCAGTTAGATTGAAAAGAGGTCGGGCTGTTTATTAGCCGTTAAGGTTTTTCTTTGTCGCACTTATTTAAAAATTTCAATACGTATTTCGATACCAACCGCTAAATTGCTTTTGTAAAAATCGAGTAAAAAACACAAAAAATAAGGTTTTTCCGAGGTTTGCTTTAAGATGCCAAAATTATTTTACTTTTTTAATTGTTATGGAAATACATATTTTCAAAAACTTTGAAGTGTTTACCTGTAACCTGTGATTAATGATTCAAACTCTGGGATAGCCAAACGAAAGGACAGTTAGGTCTTAGTAATAGGTTTCTGCTAGAATTATAAAAAATAAAACACTGCGTACGTTCCTACAAACGTCAAGGAAACGTCATTTCAATAAAGGTGGCAATGTTCCAAAATATGAAATTTAATCGAATAAACCGAGTAAAATTCACGATCAAATATTTTTTCTACCTTTTAAAAACATCCCAGGACCAATTCCACTGAAAGTGGGATGATTTTATCAGATTATAGCACGAGAGCAAGCTGCTATACATCTCACATTTTTGAGTAGCGCGTAGTATTTGAATAATAAGTGATTATTATACCTGTTTAGCGCAAACGTTATTAACGTTTACACAGTCGTAATTTATGCCTTTAATACAAAAAAAAAAAACGAAACTGGCTAACTGACAGATAGCATAGCTTAAATCATTCGAGTTAAGACCTGAAATCTGGCCCGCATATTAGAGAAGCACTAAAGATTAATAGAATGTTTTTACAGGATCTGTTAAAGAAAAAAAAACAGTAAATTATTTTTGCAATTACATTTAAATCTACTTACAGATTAACATATTTTAAACTTGAATGTTCAGAGTTGTTTGTTATTATGTTATTAAAACCTAAAAATTAAAAGTAATACGACCCACCAAATTATGCACAGCACAATTTTATTTATTCAGCAAGCCTGTTCCAAAATGCCTCGGGATCTCAGCCTATAGCCGCAGCTGCCTTGTCAGACATTGAAATATTACTGTTGCGAACATTTTGTACTGTGTGTTTTTTGGATTCTGTCAATCAAGGTAACCTGTAGGGACCGACGAAAACCGGGGTAACTTTCCCCTTCACTGGGGTAATTTGGGGATAAATACAAACACGGGTTGGAAGTGGATAATTATGATCTGGGCTTGAAACTTTTTTCCGGTTACTCATTTGTTTTTATTTATGTATTTCAACGTCACTTGTAAACAACTACAGCAAAGAGTAGCAAATGGCTTAAAGAGAAACTAACTTAACTTTAATCAGGTCATCCGTCCATTGCCATTGCCGATCCGCGGTCTCCATTCGAGAACTTTTTGGCAAGGTACGGAACCGGTTTATAAAATAGCGGTAAATACCGGTTTATTTCGGTTTAACTCCGCACTTTCATAAAAACGCGAACGTTTTTAAGAACTTAACTATAACCTAAATAAACCGGTTTATTCGACGAGTGACAGCTGGCCGGCCGGCGGCGGGCGTCGACGTTTATCCTACGTCGGAATAAACCGGTTTTTATTGTTCTAAACCGGTTAATCTGACAAGAACTTTATGAAAATTCTCCTTTAAAAACCGGTTTAAAAATAACGGTTTCGCGAACGAAACAAAAATGAAAAATTTTGAGCCAAGTACATGATAAGGGTTTCGAAGTTTAACCGGCATCCGAGCCTTGCTTTTTGGCCCCAACGCGGCCATCTGTTCTCCGTGCTATATGGCCTGCCCATTCCCACTTAGACGAGCTAATTTGTTTGTATTATGTACTTAGAAAATTGTTGTCACTTTCCGAATCTTGTGAAGATATTGACGCCTTCATTTATTTTTATCGTGTATTTAGGGCGTGTTTAACTCCGTATTGATAAATATCAGAATATATAGCTGTCATGGCCTCTGTCTTTGTTTAGTTCGAATAGACAGAGACAGTATCACATTAGTGATGTAACCGGTCCTTAGAGTTGTAATTCTATTCTAGCCATTAGGTACACATAGCTTTGCCTATGCGTGAGTTGCAGGTGATCTGAATTATCAGGATTTTGCTAAATTCCCGTTTGAATTTCTGAAAATTACATAGTAATCTTAATACTTTGTAAAAGGTGCCGTTGCAAATTCATGTCTGTATAGCTAATTACTTAGCAGTTGAGATTTTAGGTTTTTGTATGCATTGGTATAAAATAAAAATAAATAATAAATATAAATATCATGGGACAATTTACACCAATTTACCTAGTCCCAAACTAAGCAAAGCTTGTACTATGGATACTAGGCAACGGATAAACATACTTATAGAGATAAATATATACTTAAATACATATTAAACACCCAAGACACGACATAAAATATTCGTATTATTCATAAAAATATCTGCCCCGGTCGGGAATCGAACCCGGTACCTCAAGCTTCATAGTCAGGTTCTCTAACCACTAGGCCATCCGGTCGTCAAATATTACATCCCGATAGATATTGTGTGAATATCTATCAAAATAAAAGTAGCGTTTGTATTATTCCTTAAGTCCAGCTGTCAACATACTTAATTTAATCCAAATCCGCCCAGTCATATACGTATTTATTTTTATACAAGTATGTGTATCTGAACAGATCGGAATGGAGAGATTTACTGGACCAGGCTAAGGCCCACCCGCGGCTGTAATGCCTCAGATGATGATGATGTGTATCTGTTACAAATTGTCCATACTGTCCGCATTACAGGCTTTTGTTTTTTATGGGATTAAAGCTCATTGGTGTGACCCGTGTGGTGTTGGGTTAGAATTACACCTCTCCATTTCTTCCGTGGATGTCGTAAGAGGCGACTGAACTGAGGATATAGGTTAAGGTATACCGTAGGCGACAGAGTAGCAACCTGTCACTATTGTGCCGTTTTTGTCAAACTTAGAACCTAAAATTGCTAAAAGTGGCTCCGAAGCGGTAACGTTTGGTGTGCTCTGCCTACCCCATTTGGGAATACCGTGATGTTTGTGTGTGGTGTGAATTGTCCCACGATATTTTATTTATTGATAGACTGAACATGTTCCATTTTAAAATCTACCACAAATATCGTTCGATAAATTTATACAGCCACTAGCTTTTGCCCGCGGCTCCGCCCGCGTGGTATTCGGTTATCGCGCGCTGTTCCCTCGGGAACTGTGCATTTTTCCGCGATAAAAAGTAGCCTATGTCACTTTCGGGCACATAAACTATCTCTATGCCAAAAATCACGTCGATCCCTCGCTCCGTTACGGCGTGAAAAACGGACAAACACACAAACATACAAACACATTTTCGCATTTATAATATTAGTATGGATTCACGATCAAAAAACAAATGCCAATCATGGTTTGAAATTTTAGTCCAAATTGAAAATAATAATCGTTGGCGCTTCCGATTGGTCGGAAAAACTCTCTGTGGCCGGAAGCTGCAATAACATGACCTGCACGAATTGAATGCTGGCTAGCATAGATAAAACCACTGTACACTAAAAGACAAAAAAATGAGTTAAGATTGTAGGTATCCAGCTTAAAAAATATTCATACATATATGAGACATGCCAAAGTTTATGAGTATGTGTGTGTGTGTTTGCTTCTCATTTACTCTTTAAATAATGATACCTGTTTATATAGCTGGACAGTAACACACAGGTTACTTTTTATCCCAATATTTCCACGGGACCGAAATAAAATACTGAGTGTAGTTTTTGACGATTGCCACGAGCATTTAGTAAAATTTCGGTATTTCGATTCATCTGCCGGACATAATGGTTTACGCGTTTGAAGTCGCGGGTAAAGTTTAGTTAATTAATAGTTAAATTAACCGCTTTTGCAGCAATTAACTCGACTGGCGTTTTAGCCAGAGTCGATGTGACATTTCTAGTCCATTATCAGTTCTGTGAGGCAGTCATACTAGCGTTAATATTCAAATCCATCAGAAAATCTGCCCATGGTCCACTTCTGCACCCTTCTCACACGTCATATCTAATTTACAAATTTCCTTGTCCGCCACTCTACAGCGATAACAAACGTTCCATTCACTCTCTAATGCCGGGTTTACACTAGCTTAGTATTTATTATTATTGGGTATTATTTTTTTCTGAATTTTGTGGCCTGGTTCAGAGACATTGGGTATTTTTTGCAAAATGAAAAGTTGCAAGCTATTTACTACTTAGGCGAGGGATTCACGTGCTGCACACGTACCTACCTCAAACGTCATACGAGTAAAAATATGATATCTGTCCCAGTATTTTTAAATGTGATCTGGTTTTTGTATAATAAAAATATATCACTAAACATCGTGCAAACCCGGCCTAAGTCGTATCATATATTGGATCTCACGGATGCTTGCGACAGTTCGTGAAACGGAACGTTGGGGATGTCTCGAATTATATTTTTCCGTGAACTGGACTCGGTTTATTAGGTGAAGACGGGATTGAGGTTGGAATTTAGAGCGAAGTCTTAAATTTTAAAGGGAGGTTTTTGTTTTTCTCGGTGCTTGATACGAGTATTGGTTTCGGTTCTTAACTATGACAGTAAAAGGAGTTTCAAGCTTTTGTGTGGAAATAAAACTAGAGTACCTACGAGTACAACATAAGAAGTAGTAAAGGATGATAAACGTATAAAAAAATACATTTGGAATTGTACGGATGTTCGAGCATTTTACGTAAAACGTTAAACATAAACAATTTCTAGGGTATCTTGTCATAAGTGATATATATGTTTTGGTGCGATAAGTTAGATAGATAAATCGATTTATTTATCCGATAATTAAAATAGAACAAAATAAAGCACAGGGCACACTCAGATACAATCTTAACAAATAAAATTTAAAACTTAAAGCCATACAAAAAGATATTAGATATTAGATAGATTAGAGATTTATTTATTAGATATCATGTTGTTTATTGGTCTTAAAGTTATTTTATTACTACCGCAATGCATTCTTATAGATAATTAAATTCAGTAAATGTTATTCTTGCAACAAACTGTATGTAAAGAAAAATACTTTATTCTAATAAATGGAGTTTTATACAGCTCAAACATAAAAGATCCTATTTATCTTATTAAGCACTCTTTTGATAAAAATAAATACTTGCATCATAGTTCGTAGAAGGGTTCACCGAAGGTTCACCGTCAACGGATGCTTACGTCTTATAAAATATGTGTAAAAAAAAAACACTCCCTCTTTCTCTCATATAAAAAAATCGAATGCCTATTAACGAGTCCATTTCCGCGTGCTCACTGACAAACTTATTACTTCAATCTAGACAAAGCCAAGTTCAAACCAACAGAACTGGCTAGCAGCACCGTGTGTAATTTTATCCGAACCATGTGGAGCCACTTTTGAAGTCCTCATAACTCAAAAACTATTTCACATAAACATGTCAAATTTCGCTCATACAATTGGGACTTGCGAGTTACATTGTAGGTACTTCAAATTGCATACACACACCTCAAACAGTTATTTAGATATTAACGTCTAAAAATGACATTGTTCTCATTTTTTTTGACCTTGAAGTCAACAACCGAGGCATATATCATAATATTGAACTTGGCTCTCATTTTACATTTATGTTTTGATGGGATCGATTACACCTGAAACCTTACCTTAGGTCAGTAAAGTGATCCCAAGCATAAGCCAATTTGTCTATGACCTGATGTGATTACACTCTTCGTTAAAGGGTACGCACGCAATTACTGGCCTAACTTTATTAACTGCCCCATCTTCGTCTTCATAACGTTTATTTGAGACGATGTGTAATAATAACGTTGGTGAAATATTGCCGGTGGTAAAACAAAATTATCCGAAATTGCACTAAAAGAAAATAGACGATATATTTTGTTTGCCTTTTCTTCGTTATAGAGTTTAGAGATTAAAAAAAATCTTGATTCACATCTAAGTTTTATATTTTAACTAAACATAAATTTTGTAAAAAAAGATACTGTATGCTTCATTTTACCGACATTTTCCGTGCTAAATTTCATTTTAGTCCGGAGTATTTGTAGAAATTATTTGTATGAGGATATTGGATGACGGAAATCGGATCTAGTAGGTACCTACGTAAGCTAACATTCAGATAGTTCTACAACTAACTCCGATCCGTGTTTTCCACCACCAGTCTTATAGTCCAAGTCTACTCGTTCCACACTCGGTCTACACTTTAAAGCAAATTGACAGTTTGAAATGCTGCTGTCCTGCTTATAATAGCAAAGAGTGACAAAGACAGAATTTTAATCACATGATGCGCACCCGGCTTTAAACAGTTGTCATTTATCGTAAAGTCCGAAATGTATACGAGTATTTCCAATGTATTTTTACAAATTAAATTATTAAATTACTACGTTACAAGTAAATATAATCAGATTTTAATAAAAAATATCTATTTACTATCACACCATTACACAAACATAGGAATAATCGAAGCTAAAAGAAGAGAAATAAATAAAACTAAAATCGATGAAAGTGGTATCTTAAAATATCCTATTTTTCCATTAATTAAAAAAAAACTATAGGTTATTTTTTTTGGTGCATCCCAAATTGGTATAAAAACAATCGGATTCCATTTTTAAAATAACCGTGAAAGACTTATTCGCTAGTCTTTTGCTCAGTATACGCGACGCATAATGCAAAAGCCGCGAGTCCACGTTTCCCACTAGATCCATCAATGCAGTTAAGATACGGTTGCACTGGCGTGCTTCCAGATCATTCCTTGATAGCGTCCGTAGACTACGCGGCGTCGACGCCACTGCGGCATACCTTCGCAATATTAACTAGTAGAGTTAACCCGCAGCTTCGTACACGAAAACTATTTAATCTGGTAGTTACATATAACGTTTTAAACTTTCGTAACTCTCACTCATAGTCAAAATATCATATACGGGACTTATCACGCTATTTTTACACAAGTAATATATACCTCGACCGTCATGAGTAGACTGAAGTGTGGGGTGTCAAGTCTGCCTAGCAGCGCGAGTTCTTCGAACTACCCGCACTTGATCACTAATAGTACCGGCACTCGTATCACGAACTACCCGCACTTGGTCACTTTTATTAGTCACCCTATCACACCGACACACAACACTAACAACGTCCGACCGTCCCTCCGAACATAGCATAGCATGTTATAGCATATGTAAAAATAGCGTGATAAGTCCCGTATATGGTATTTTGACTGGTAGTTACAATTGTAATACCGGGATTTTACAATATTACCCTGGGAAATCTCAAAATTAATATCATGATCTTCATTGATTGTGTTAAGAACAACAGTATAAAATTTCATGATAATGACTCTAAAACCAGCGCTTGAAATTTCAAGATTTTATCCCTATCCCGTGGGAATATCGGGATAAAAATAGCCTACCTATGTGTTATTCCAGACGTCCAGCTATGTACGTACCAAATTACATCCGAATCCGTCTAGCCGTTTTAGCGTGAAGCGGTAACAAACATACGTATATACACACACACACACAAGTTTTCGCAATTATAATATAAGTAGGATTAGGCGGCCCCTAGACCTACAATAACATTGTACAATACATTTTATTGTACAATAAGATTGAAAGGCGCTCTGAATCTAAAAGGTCAATTATATTGCACAGATAATACGAACTGCACAAAGTTTCGTGTTCAAAATATTGAGCAATAATGACCCTACACGATGCAATGGAAAAATATGGTGCAGTGAAAATTCAACTCACTCAACTTTCGTTCAATTATTGCGCAATCTTAAATACCTATGTATTAACCAACGGGCAATAATATTGCAGAATTCACAATTTTGCGCCTTAGTGTTAAAAAAAAGCTTTCGTTACAAAGAAACATTTGTAATATGTAACCAGCCAACTATTAATTTTGAATTAAGATTTTTGTTTTTCTGTAAGCGGCCAGTGCTACAATTACAAGATTTTTGCTAACAGTACTTTTTGTTGACTGTATTGTGTAACTATTTATTTTACATAAAATATACCCTAAAATTAACAGATCTATAACAAGACAATAACGTGTCAAAGGTGAACTTCTCCATTAAAAGTATCTCTTCCAGTTAACCTTTGAACGAATGTACATCAGAAATCAGATACTGCAATTTGAAAAGATAAAAGTACAGATTTTTTAAAATTCATTTGGATTAATCCAAACAGTGGATTAATAATACATTACTTAAAGAACATTTTAACCAATAGCAGTCGGCGGTTGAATTTACTATCGGTACGAAAAATTAACACAATGAAATGCTGCGTGTCTACATGAGAGTTGTTGTGTCCGTAAGTTCAACTCTCGTGCCGCCAGCAATATATTTTGCTATAGCATATTTGGAAACGTTTTATTCGTATACAGGGGGGTTAATTCTGATATATATCGCACAGGATTTTCACATGCACAATACAGTCGTTAGTCCTTGTTGTTTTTTGAAAAAGCTATAAATTATGCTGTCTTAAAACCTCACGAAATACGAGAGAAAAAGGGTTTCTGAAGGGGCTGACGCTTAATAAATCGTAAAACATTCACGTTATTTTGAGACTTTCGGGTGTCTTTCATGCGTAAACCATCAGTGTATTAATAAAATAAAATATAAATGAACATAAATAATGAGTATTATATTTCTATGCATATTTTTTGACATTACAGCCTTTTAGCATTTTTGACGATATTTTGTATAGGTATTATTATTAAATATGAGTCATATAAACGTTTAATGTATGTATTATCTATTTATACAATATAATTTTGATTTATTAAAGCTAGGGCGCGTCTCAAGTAGGTACATAAGTTTATATATAGGTATGTATAAACCTTTCGTGAAGAACGATTTAAGTATTGGTGAACACTACATATTTATTTGTCGTAAGAAATAATGCCGACGGCAAATAAATACTGGCTATAGAACTCACATGCGCGTTCTTACGTTCTCGTCTGTCTTTGAACCTCGTATAAAGTACTAATTGGATAACTTCACAAGTGCGAACATGAGGGGATTTGGTACTGCTGCGGTGTTTTTGAATTTTTCGAGCAATTTAACTTGAATATTGGAGTATCTCTGCGTTCTATACTTACCGCCGCGAGACTTTAAGGCTTCTTTGAAAACAATTATAGGTACAGTCGAACAATTGAATCATGAACAAGGATGGAACTTTTGCGCTACTAATGTCATGTTGACATCTTATACTTTTGTCAAGGACATCATAGTGAAATTGATTATTAAAAGGTTCCTCCCTGGGTTATGATTCAATTTGTTCGACTGTACATAAATGTCATTATATTTATTTAATCGGTAGTTTGTTTTTAACTAGCCGGGGTATAGTATCCCACTGCAGGGCAAAGGGTTCTTCCTCTTGAAATACTACACTGAAAAAAATTATAATTATAGAAACATAATATACTAAAAAGACTTTACACTTCTCATGCTTGTAAAGTTCGTGTTTATGCTGTATCTAGGCCACATATTAATGACTTTTTATGCTCTAGTGCAGTGATTCCCAAAGTGGTCCAGGTGGACCCCCAGGGGTCCACGGGAGACTTGCTGGGGGTCTACGTAGGCGTGAACAAAAAATGGGGTCCACGAAAATGTATCTGCTTTTGATAGTAAAGAGCCAAAATGTAAGCATAGTTTTTATAAGGGCCTACCTACATTGTTTTAAGTACCTAACTAAGCAGATAATATTTTAATAGGGCAAGCGACTGGACAGAACTCAGAAGCGACACAATTTTTATTTTTTGGCGACTTTAAGAATGTGGTAGAAATGTAGCAGCAGGGGGTCCACCGAAACCAGTAAAATTTTGAAAGTGGTCCACGAGAAAAATAAGTTTGGGAACTACTGCTCTAGTGCATTAAATAAAATCTTCGTCTAAGACTACTTATGACCAAGGTAATCAGATGTCAACAGCCACAAACAAAATGTTTCTACATATTTTTAAAATAATTTGTGATTTATATAAAACTAAAAATCAATCAAAATAAATTAGTAAAATTAAAAAAAAAATAGAATTATTATAATGCATAAAAAATAAAATTTCATTTCCTCGCAATCTAAGTGAAAAGGAGAGTGAAAATACTCGAGCGTTAAACCCATTTTCCCCTCGACGTGTCATCCACCCTCGCCGTACCGGCTCGGGTGGCTGTATGATCGTCTTGGGTAAAATGGCTCGTTTTATGCTTTTGTTGTACAATCTACTTTTTTTTTTGTTATTTCGATGCCGGACTATTTTTTATTTGTTAGGTACTTATTATTTTATTGTAAAAGGATAAGAAGCGAGCAAGCGGGTCATCTGGTGGGAAATGATCAATACTTACCACGACTCAAGGAGAGTCATTGATCTGTTGCTTACCTTTAATAGTACATTACTGTAGAGGCCGGGAAGTAGGGGATTGCCGGCCAAGCAGGTATAGACGGCCGAGCTTAGCGAAGCGGGATATGGATGCGAGGCCGGCAACCCCACGTTCCGGCCGAGGCTTGGATAGTGATTTTCTCAAACATGACATGAAATAACATAAATAAAAACAAGAAATCAAGCTGGCGGGACGCTTGTCTTGTCGGCCTGTTGTGCTTGTCTGCTGGCGCGTGCCGCAACGCCTGCAGCGCGATACTTCCCGGACTATTATTTGTTACGCAACTTCAATATTTCATGTCATGTTTGAGAAAAGGAAGTATAAGTAATATAAGTTTGATTGAAAGTCCCGATGTCATAATTAAGTATCTTAAAAGCCGATTCCACAATATCACTGTATGTTTTTTTTATTGACATCACCTAATACTGCCATCGTAAGGTAAAAGAGGCGAAATCTAAAAAAAAAACACTTGAGTTAATGGCACTAAACTTCTTAAGCTACACAATGGCAAATAACTTAATAAGTAGTTGTTTTTTTTTTGAGATAAGTTTTTGCCGTAATAGATCAGAATACCTAGCCCTCTTTTTTTTCGTTAACTCTTTATACTGATGTATGGTGTTCTATGAATACTATTTGTATTGTATTGTATGCAGGTTCAAATAACGTTTTATCGGAATTTAGTAGGCCACTGAGTGCATAGTCCCATTAAAACTGTAATTTTCAGCATGAAACTATTTATCGATTCAAACCAAAGTATCTCATAAAAGCGCATGAGCACCGAATGGGACTTTACTGCCATTATAATAAGAACGTTACTGATCGCATATAAATGATGCAAAAAGTTTCCTAGTGCATAATTGAGCCTTATCGATTTTAGGTTAAACGTTAGTCATTTGTTTAGGTATCGATTGCACATATTTAATGTGTTTATTGAATGTCCTATTGAAAGTTACAAAAGGTAGACATCGTGAGAACAGCTGCATTATACCTAATCTATGAAGCAATTTAAGACAACAAGTCGTACAACGACAAGCTAATATAAGGAAATCGTTTTGCTATTTTTTATATACGTTGGAAGAAAAGGATGGAAAGTTATATTATGTATATGTCATTGTATCTATTGAAGTATGAAATTTTTTAGTAATTTTTACCCGACTGCCCAAAGGAGGGTTATGTTTTTGGAGTGTAGGTATGTATGTATGTCCATTTCTTTGATCCTAGACGGCTGGGCAGATTTCAACATTATGAGGTATCATTGAATTCGTCATAACTGTAGGAGTAACATTTCAATATGGTGCCTGCGAAAAAAAATATGGCGGAGGCAAGAATTTTTTTTTTGTATTGTAACAATATGGGTATCAAATGAAAGCAAATAAAAAGCCCATTCTAAATTATAATGGGTTAATGGGTTTTAACGTACTTACCATTTTCAATGTGCGAAATTACATTTGGAATTTACCACAAGCTTTACGGTGAAGGAAAACATCCTGCGGAATCCATCACAACCTGCGAAACTATTCAATGGTGAGTGTGAAGTTCCCAATCGGCAATGGGCTCGCGTGGGAACTACGGTCCAAGCCCTCTCATTCTGAGAGGAGGCCTGTGCCTAGCAGTGGGACGTATATAGGCTTCGATGATGATGATGACCATTTTCAAAGAAATATCAAAAAATAATAAAATAAAACATTAAATTTAAAAAATCAAAAAATCCGACTGCCTTAAAAACTTAAAGGAAGAAAATAAGTCCAGTGGTCTAGAACTCTGTTAAGTAGCTAATTTAAAGTTCAACAGTCTGGACCCATTTAAATCGTGACCAGCGCAAAAGTTCTAAGTAATGGGGCCCTTCCTTCCTTTTAGTTTTTAAGACAGTCTGGTTTTGATTTTTTAAATGTTATGTTTTTAAATTTGAAAATCACAACTGACATACACATGCGTTCATACAAATGCTCCAAGTTAAATAGGAGCCGGTAAAAACATCTAAAACAATAAAATAAAACATTAATTTAAAAAAATCAAAAAACCCGACTGCCTTAAAAACTTAAAGGAAGAAAATAAGTCCAGTGGTCTAGAACTCTGTTAAGTAGCTAATTTAAAATTCAACAGTCTGGACCCATTTAAATCGTGACCAGCGCAAAAGTTCTAAGTAATGGGACCCTTCCTTCCTTTTAGTTTTTAAGACAGTCTGGTTTTGATTTTTTAAATGTTATGTTTTTAAATTTGAAAATCACAACTGACATACACATACGTTCATACAAATGCTCCAAGTTAAATAGGAGCCGGTAAAAACATCTAATAGTACATTGTGTCTTAAGGGCGGTAAACAAGGAATTACGAACGAGAGTCTATTAGAAGCCCGAAGTCGAAGACTGAGGGCTTTAATGAGTCGATGCTCGTAATTCTAGTACCGCCCGTGCGACACACAATGTTTTTCATCACATTTGCGAGTAAAATTGTATATTTGTAAAAGAAAAACTAATATTTTTTTCAATAATTGCCGATACCGCTGACTGCGCTCTTGGCAGCGCCAGCTCGCGCCCCCCACACAGCATGTGCATGTGCCCGCCGTGCGCGCGCCGCGCTCCTGCACGCCAGCACGACCTGCACGCCATGCAGTAACAAACTCATTTACCGACCTTGGGCTTCATGACAACAAATAGTACGGGCAATGACTCATTTACCGACCACGGGTTTCATGACAAGCACATTAAGGTCGAGGGTTTTATTTGGGGGGTTGCAACCAAGGTAGTCTGCATGTTTCAACACTGTTTACGAGCAAGTGTGATGAAAAACAATTTAAAGCCCGCTCCAATCCAACTACTCAAATAAATGAAGGCCTCAACTTTAAACATTCCGTCTACGCAAGGCTCCAATATATTTGCTAACACTTTTCGAGTGTATATTTTTCTTACAATTACTAACGTTGTCATCCGATTTTGCGATCTAATCCGCTCAACCAAGAGTTGAGATTATGTTACGCGTATATTGGTGAAGTAGTAGGGCTAAGAGCCCTCAGAATAAGGCTTGTCGACTCCGTGACATGCTCTGGGGCCGAAGCAAATGTAGGGTCTGACTGTTTCGGTTGGAGGACCCTTGGAAATTTGAATTAAATTATCGTGGAAGGGAAGGTTTTGCGATAAGATCTGGTTTTACCTATCTAGGTTTCAACAGTTGATGTGGAAAGTTTGACGTGTCTTTAAAGTAATGTATTGAATCAAGCGTTACTTTGCGGGCGATATTAATGAGCTATAAGCAATTAAATTTGCAATATACCGTGTTTATACAGTGCCTGCTTGGTTACTGAAAATTCAGGCTTCTAGTTTAATCCACAACGAAATTAAAGGGAGGTTGAAAATGGCCTGAACAGTTCCGAGAAGGATGTGCCGTGCCGATTTTTTGCTCGACTTTGCGAGGGCACTGTCGGCCCCCAGATTACTTTGCTCACCCGCGCTTACGATAGCTACGTCTAATCAACAAATGTGTATAACCCGTTGGGTTACCACCACCACACCACTCTGACGCGTTCGAACACAACCAGAACTAACGGTTTTATGATGTTGATTCAGATGTAGTCACACCTTGACACGTATGGAGCTTTGAAACGCGAAGCTCAAAGCTTTCTTTGTAGCTTTGAGAATGACTTGCTTAGTGTTTGTGATAGTTGAGTCTTTGTGACGTATTTGATTTATGTGGTAAATAAGAAGGGCCAGCATTCCAGATATATCGCACAGGTGTAAACGGCCAAACCATTTACGTCTTTTCGCTCTTATTTCGTTGACAT
>NC_133488.1:17451302-17454567 GCF_025370935.1 Choristoneura fumiferana
GGCTCAAATGCTGCGAGGTTGAAACATGCGAAGTAAGCCTGGAGCCGGGTACGATTTTGTGCGGTTGCGGTGGAGACAGCGGGACCCTGGGTTCGGAGGCCCTTGATTTGTTTAGGGACTTGGTCGAGGCGTCTCTGCCTATAGTGCAGGGTGTGCGTTGCACACGGGAGCAGCGGTGTTAGGGCGCCGGCCCGGCACTGTACCTATTCCATTTTGACCGCGCGCTTCCTAGATGGCGCTAAAGTAATCATTGCACACGGGCGCTACATGGCTAAAGACGCCGCTGCCGTCGTCTCAGTCTCAGGCACTTGTCTCACCGCCAGCGAGGAAACTATTTTCTCGCTCAAGAAACGAACAAAATATATAAGATCCTGTGTGAGTAAAGAGACACATATATTAATAGTTGATCGCTGGCTGTTCACACTGTCGGCGAGAACTCGCTCTTACATCTTTTGTCGCAGCGGCAAGAGCTATAAACTCGCTGAGCTATAGATACTCGCTCAGCGATGTCAGCTCGGCGCCGCCCCACACGAGCAGTCGAGTGGAGCGAGTAATCGCCGTCGCACTCGAACACTCGCTTACAGCGAGCGACAAAACTACACTCGCTTCTCGCTGCTCGCCCACTCGTTTCTAGTTACTCGCTCTACTAGCTTCTCGCTCATCGTCGCGGTGGGACAAGTGCCTCAGGTATAGGGTGCGATCCGCGTCTGGATTTGGCTGGTTAACTGGTGTCCATTGCTGTACAGAGGTCAATGCTGCCGGGATAATGGGGACTTTTGAACCGGGCACGATGCAGGGAGGGGATTTTTAGGTTAGTTTTTTTTATATTTTACTATTTTTGACTGAAATGCTGTTAGTTAGTTAAGTTTCTTAGGTTAATGCTTTTTGTTTTCTGTTATTCATGTCGTTACCAGTCTGAATGACCTCACACTGCGTACATTTTGCTTAGTAGCAGGCTCTGCTAACACTGGATGTACAAGGTTCAAAGATACATACGATTTTGTACGGACTCGCAGTGTATAAGCCGTCGGTTGTTTTTATTATATTGTAAATAAATAAGTCAAATCAAAGTAAATAAAGTGATTTACATCAAAATTATACAACCATTATTATATTTAGTGATAGTCATAACGTGTAGTGTTGCTATTATGGTAAAGCGGTTGGCAAAAACATTGCAGTTTTTTTAAGGTTAACCAGTATTAGCCTTTGTGATAGAGCGCTTATCTAAATAAAGAATTTTATTTCAAAATGTAATACCAACGCTTTAAGATTATTTTTTTTGTTATTATTTTTTTGCAATTTTTCTTTAAGGGGCTACCCGAGTTTTCATCGATTTGACAAGTTTTGAATCGTATTTCCTACTTTGCACTAAAGATAGAATTATAACTCAACGGCTATCGGTTCTCCATCTCTTATCTCCATTTTTATTACCGGATTTCGAAAAAATGAATACTTAATTTTTATGCCTTTTTAACATTGTCTGAAAAAACACTTATTCCTATCTCTATTGACGTGAAAGATCTAACATATACGAAATGTACATATTTGGTTCGTCTTTGGTGTCTCTTAAGTTTTTTGGCCTAAAACTGTTCAACTTTGATGCAAATATCTCGAAAACAATTAACTTTGAAGTAAATATCGGATACTATATTGCTTAAGCCGTTGTTGTTAATAAATAACCTACAAATCATTAGAAAACTAAGGGATTCAGATCGAAGTCATGGGGCGTGGGATCCCTTTAATTTTTACTGTAGTTTTTAAGTATTTTATTTGTAATTATTTAATTATTACAATTTCTGCAGATGGCAGTGACAAAACTGTCACGTTGGTCAAACAGGGGTCTGGGGGCTATTATGAATTTGAAAATCGAAGTTCATGTCGTACCATCACTCTCACTCTCGTTGTATAAACACCAAGCGTTGTTAAACTCGGTTAAAGTAGTGTGCAGAATCCCGCTGTAATAACCCTTCTAATGGCCTTGTGATTTTGAATCGTCTAGTGGATAGAACCTACCTTATGCCCAGCAATAACCTAAGTGCTTTTATTTGAGAATTAATTTGAAAAGCCTACATTGTGTTTCTAATGTTATAATTATTAAGCAGTACCTAACTTCGTGATAATTTTGACTCTAGATTGAACTCTACTGAACTTTAGGTGAAACTTTAATTACTGAGATGTGAATTTAGATATACTAGTATGTTTAGACTGGATAGTTCTAGAAATGGATCTTTCAGGTTACCTAGAATAATCAGTTTGGAAAAATGAGAGGAAATATTTCTACTATGGATAGTGTTTGTGTTTGTATTACTTCTGAATCTATTTAGACTTAAAACTAAGTTTAATACGGGACTTGGTCTCGGAGAGTCTCTTCCTCCACCCCCGACTCTTTCCTTTCGCACACCAGAGAATATATTCTTTGGATATGTCAAGTTGTGATTTTACTAGACTAAGCACTACTTTCGGTGCATTCAAATCAAAGTATGGAAATACAAACACATGTTTTGTAAGAAGTTGAATCTAATTTTAGACTTATGGTTACTTATTCTATGCTTATATTAGAATACTCTATGAGATGCTTAATTATAACTTTGATAATTAGTTCAGGAATGAGTTAGACACTACAGCTATTCATTACTATAGGCACTAGTATCTCTTAATTTAGATTATGTTTATCTATCTTAGATATATGGAATGTCTAATTTGACATAATTTTATTTTGTATAATTACTAATCTCATAGTGACTTTCACTTATTTTAGACTATCTACTTAGTCTAATTTTTAGTTCTACCAGCATTTGGCGTTGCAGAGTAAAGCAGAAAGTAAGTACCGATTTCTATACTTTACGCCCAGAACACAAGCGTTAATAATAATCTAACTAGCTTATAACTATAACCCTTGGTGTTCAAGATAACTCTGTATTAGATTTTGGACTCGTCTATGACTAGTTTGGTCTCAATTCATATATTTTAAATGAACAATAAACTGTTTCAACTATCAATCCTTAATCAATTATGTTTAAATCGAGATCGAATGAAAAGTACATAAATTTCAGATGATGTGCCTGTATGTGTCAACGTAAGCTATCGACCGTAGTCAGGATTCTACATCCGTTCACTCAATGTAAGTAGGTACGACAACTAAAACAGCTAGTATGTATTTATAACACGAAAGACTTTGTTTTTATTTTAATTGATAGATGTCCAAAAACCTCTACGATTTTATCTCTAACTTATTACTAGATTAATTTGATGAATCTTAATCAAA
>NC_133488.1:17461758-17490664 GCF_025370935.1 Choristoneura fumiferana
TGAACTCATAAATTACTGCACCTTTGTGATCAAATATCGGTACCGGTGACCCTGTTTATCTCATTTACATATTCGTAAGTTCTGAGCGATGATCTTTATCCAGGATGTTTTCCAATTTATGTTTGTTTGAATAGTGGCTATAATGCCAGTGCCAAGGCACTGTCAATGACTTTGGTAATACTTGTAATGTATGTAAAATTGTTAAGATAATCAGGGAGGGATTTTAAGTTGCGCCTTGGTTTAAGTATAGATATTTGACGACGTATAACGTATTTAACGTATGTGGATACTTATTTATTCGAAATAAGTAATTTAGGTATAAGGAGGTAATTATTTTATTTCATCGAAATAAGTAACGCAAATAATTAGGTATATAATAAAAACAAAACATAAAGTTAATAAAAACGGACCTCCTCTTCCAAAGGCAGCGCAGCGCGGGGCATTGTACCCAAGATGCTGACCGCGTTGTCCCAAAAAGAATTAAACTTAAAATAGTGATTTGATGGTATTCGTAACCTTATAAATATAAAATTAGAGTTCCTGGGTTCATATCCAAATTGGGGCAGTTATTCTATAATTCATTAATGAACATTTTTACTTCAGTCATGCATGTATGTTGTATATTATTATATTTATTCATTATAATGTACACCCGTTGTTAGCATCTATAATTCTATAGTATTAAAAAGATTTGTTAAAGGGGTTAGATTAATTCATGTAAATTGACCCCCTATTATGAAGTACTTAATATACATTTTATTAATTTAAGTGTAAATATCAGCTTAGATGTGTAATTATTAACTAGGTTAAATTAGTTTTTTTCAATCACTTCCTTCTAACTTTACTTGATTAGGAACGTGAGCTATTCATTTGTTTTAATTTGTTTGTATACAAAACAAAAGTAACCACTCATATTTTAGGAAAAGAAAAATAATAGAAGGTTTTCAGCTGTTATTAACTGAACTAAGAGTCCTGACTAAAGCCTTACCTGACGGTAAGTTTTAAATATGGCGCCGACACAAGAAGGGTTAATTACTGGTCATTTAAATGCTAGTTAATAAATAGTGTAAACAAATAGTAAACACGGATGACCACGGCCGGCCCGGAGTTTAGCTTCAAACTACCTGGGCGTTCATTGACTCTACATGTTAGGTATAGTTGTTTATAGGACCTTAATTGCTCTAGAGCTTTCTAATCATGTGGGATATAGACTCAGTTTTATTTGTTTGTTTTGGCAACAAGCAACTACAATGTGACACGGTATTTTATTATTTTACTGCAATCACACAAAATAATGTGAAATCAATTCTTGAACTAGAATTAGGTCAAAATTCATGTCAATTTAGAAATAAATACACGGACAAACAAATACACCACCAATTTTAATTTATTAGGTAGGTAGTTGAACAAAACTTTTGAATAAAACAATGGTCAATAAAATGTCTAGTTTATCGATTTCTGCGACAAATCTAAGTGCTTATTTATAGGTGTTTATCGGATGTAAAGGTAGAATGCTCAAAAATAACCCTACTTTGGGCAATCGGGTTTAAATTGAACTCTGTGTACTGAGGTCAATAAATTAGATACACTGTACTAAAACAAAGACAAAGCGTTAGTATTGCTTCGAAGGCAAGTTCCGACTAATCTTACTTCTAAATTCGCTTAGGAGTTAGAAGTCAAAACGTTTATTGGGAATACTTTAGTTCTATAGGTACTCCCTTAATACTAGTCTCGTGACTAAACTAATCAGTCGTACGCTAATCTAATCTGCATGTTGATATTTTAATACTTTCTTTCAAGAATAGTATGCACACGTTAAAAGTTTAGTAAAAAATATTTTTGAACATTCTTTATCTTGCCGTTTGACCTATGGCCTCCCAAGCAGAGGATTGTGTGTTCAAACCGAGCACGTATTTCTTTTTAGATAGGGGTCCCTTAATGATATAATAATTTTTTCTAATGGGGAAAGTAGATGAATCGTCTCTATTTCACTACGTGACTTTACCTAAAGTAAAGGTAATGTGTAATCGTGGCTCAACAGTTGTTATCAAATAAACACGTTTTTTATTAGATACTACAAAGAAAATATTCTGAACAAAGAAACAAATTACAACCAAATCAATTGAGGTCTCTATGTCAAATGAAACCTCATCATTATCTTTTCACACAAATTTGACCTTATTTTTCCTGTTTCCTTTGAAATTTTATTTTACCCTGAACAATGAAAAATTAATTAAGCATCGCGAACTCTTTCCTTGCTCAAAATCTGGATTCAGTCGAGTGCGTCTTAAAAGCTGTCGAAAATTAATTTGTCACATTTAGGTCGGCGGGCACGAAGAAGCTCATTGATTGGGACTAACTCCCGGGACTGACGTAGGTCGGAGATTCCCTATAAGGCTCCAAACACCAAAAACTTGGTAGCCCCATTTATTGGAGAGGGCGGAAAAAGTTTAGCAGCGGACATTGACATCGGCAAGACCTGAAAAATAATATGTTTTCGACAGAAGCCCTCAAAACTTGCAATCATGTAGGACAAACCAGTACAAAGACGCAGAAACTGCCTAAGTATTTCATATTTCATTGACTTTGGACGCGTATTTTTAACCCCCGACGCAAAGTCAAAGTCAAATTATCTTTATTCAATTTAGGCTATAACAAGCACTTATGAATGTCTAAAAAAATCCTCCACCGGTTCGGAAAAACCTCTGTTGAGAAGAATCCGGCAAGAAACTCAACGAGGTATATTTTTTTTCAACAGATTTACAGAACAGAACAGAACAGAGAAACAGAAAAAGAGGGGTATTATAAGTTTGACCGCTATGTGTGTCTGTCTGTCAGTCTGTGTGTCTGTCTGTGGCACCGTAGCTCTTAAATGGATGGACCGATTTTAATGCGTTTTTTATTTGAAAGCAGGTTTTTTAGCGATGGTTCTTAGACATGTTTTATTAAAATCGGTTCATCTTTTGTTCGCTGCGGTAGGAATCTTAGACGCATAACCGGTATTTACTTTACTTCCAAACATATTTGGGACCTAAAATTTTAAACACCATATATGCTATATAACTGCAAGATTATGGAATTCTCGGCCTGATGCTGCAGCCAGGATATCCAGAACATAGTAGGTAAACTCTTGATAAAACCATAGCAGATATATCGTGTTTGGATTCGTTTCGATCAGTATTTGATTCTACATACAATGCAATGGTGGCAACAGGATGAGCTGATGCTGCAGCCAGGGTATCCAGTACACTAGTACACTCATTAAAAAAAAACACATATGTCGTGTTTGGATTCGTTTTGATCAGTAACTGATTTTACATACAATGCAGTGGTGGCAACACGACGAGCTGATACTACAGCCAGGATATCCAGCACACCAGTATACTCTTGAAAAAATAATAGCAGATATGTCGTGTTTAATTCATTTTTGATCAGTATTTGATTCTACATACAATGCAATGGTGGCAACAAGATGAGCTGATGCTGCAGCCAGGATATCCAACACACTAGTACACTTCAAAAAAATATATATCAGTTTAAAAAACATGAAAAAAATGACTTAAAAAACGCCAGCAAAAATAAAAAAATAAAAAAATTATGCACTACCTAGGAGTACACCGACGTCGCTTAGATAAAAAAATATTACTAGATACTTATACTAAGTTAACTTAGGCTAATTTTGCGGGAAATCAGCATAGTTCCCGAGGGATAGGATAAACGAATTCTTCGCAGATGAAGTAGCGCGCAACAGCTAGGAAGTGCATAATTATTTTTTACTTTTTAGCTGTCTTTTTTAGCGGCGTTTTTTTTCGGACGTGTTATTTATATTTTTGTTGGCGTTTTTTTTTAATACAGTTTATGAATTATCTCACGGTGGCAACATAGGTACATCAGGTTGTAAAAATATCCAGTTCTATTTATAAAACATCTTGGATATTTCTGAAAAGAGAACCCATTAGTGTCGCGTTCGTGAGAGGTTGTTCATCCTGAACTTGAGTGCATTGTGGTGAAGAAAGGTGGATTGTTTGGGAACAAAAGTGACAGGCATCAGTGTCATGTGCATTATATACTGCTCTTTTCAGCCAGCCGAAGGAAACCAAGGCTACACGAGTCAGTGAACTTTAATATCGCTGCTCAGTGGTCAGTGGGGATAATAACTGGACTTTATTGGCGTAACATCGGGATGTCTCGTAACAATTCAGCGAGTTTTTTAAATGTTTTAAATGTAAAGCATTAGACAGGTTTTTCCGCTTCTTATAGAAACTAGCGATTTATAAAACTCATTTTTAGGGTTCCGGAGCCAAAATGGCAAAAACGGAACCCTTATAGTTTCGCCATGTCTGTCTGTCTGTCTGCCCGTCCGCGGCTTTGCTCAGGGACTATCAATGCTAGAAAGCTGTAATTTTGCATAGATATATATGTAAACTATGCCGACAAAATGGTACAATAAAAATTAAAAGATTTTTTTTTTAGTTTACCTCCCATAGAAGTAAAGTGGGGGTGATTATTTTTTTCTCATCCAACCCTATATTGTGGGGTATCGTTCGATTGGTATTTTAAAACCACTAGATGAAAACCCGGCTTCGCTCGGGTAAAATGTAGACTCATAATAACATGTTTGAAAAACATTTTTTGCCAGTGTAAAGACTGTCGTACCAACTTATCGAAAAATCTGACGTATAGCCTTAATATTATCACAAACGTACTTTCACAGTTAACGTACGTATCGGTATTTCTCTAGCAGATATTTCTCCTAAAATCTTACTTGCCCAAATAACTATGATGTCTCTGTTTCATAATCAAAGAAATTAGACCTAAAGGGCCCATATACGGAACGATTCGTCTGTACGATCGATCTGATGAAAATCGACGAATCGTACCGTGTGTGGGACCCTTTAAGAGGTCACTATGGAGAACGAAATACGAACTTGTGACACCTGTGACACGTGATGACGTGACACTAACGCCACTTTGATGTGATGACATTGACATGTTTACTTCGCAACGCCATTATATACTTAGTTTTATTTCGATGTTGCATCTGAGAGACTTCATTATAACTGTAGTCCGTTTTTCGATCTACGGCATCGTCACACAATTTTAGAAACCTATAATAACATTTTAAAAGTACATTCATACGTTCACTCACTGACAACCGCTCCTCCGGTCCCGTTCTATCCTCATTCGTTTTTCGTGTGCGGTATCGTCAACATCTAGTTCCCATCTTAACCGTTTTCACAAAGTTAAGTGTGCAATTTAATAAGTGCATCAAGAATCGCGATGGGAAAAAGAAAACACAAAAGCAGTGATAAGGAGATTCGCCGCAAAATTCGTCGATTGGAGAATAAATTACATCACAAAGGCCGCAAAGGTAAAACTACCCTACATCTTAAAAATATTTCCTTGCTCTTTGTATGTTCACAGCAATGGCGCGGCCGTTGTAGACAATAAAAAATCAACCATCTTAGCGTGGTAATACGAGATATTATCCAGGTGGTTTTTTATCCTTCATATTGTACCTTAACGTGATAATACGAGATATTATCCTGGTTACAATTTATAAGTACTTTCTTGACGTGGTGGTACGTGATGCCATCCCGAAAGTAACGTTGCCTCGTTTGTTTATTCAGATCGGGGTCGGGACAGAAGATCTAACTCGTCATCCTCCTGTTCTTCTAGAAGCCCTTACAATTATGAACACCCGTCGGACGCCGATATATTTAGTGACGCTGAACTTGAAATGTATGACAGCGAGTCATGTTGCGTAACGCCACAGTTGCGGTCTTTAGTAAGTGTCCCGCATATTGATAATGACCAGGCTAACCCGCTGTCACTAAACACGGCGGTACCAAAGCCACAACCAATATTAACAGCTGCTGCTACCGTAGTGCAAAATACCCAACCCGAGGCCGCCGCTCCGGTTGACATAAATCAACCCTCCACATCTGCGCTGCCACAGGAGATCTTAAGTATACTTGGAGAGGCAAAAAAGTTAGAACAACCTTTGGGTGAAAGCATACCTACTGAACTCTCTGAACGTTGGGGGAAAATACTCGTCGACGGGCTGGCCAAGGACCAAAAAGAGCTGTTAGTGGGAAAAATGCCCATACCTGGTAACTTCTTACTCGCACAAGCGCCCAAATTAAATCAAGAGGTGGCGGCGGTCCTACACGACACAGCAAAAAATCGCGATAAGAGATTAGAGGTGGCTCAGAATCAATTGGGTGTCGGAATCGCGGGTCTTGCAAACCTGACAAAAGACCTTATCAAAGGTGATTTAATAAAATTGGAAATTATTACACGAATATCCGAAATTACGCAAGTTTTATTAGATCTGCACTACGAGGGTTCGGTGAACCGGAAAAAATTATTATTACCGCTGCTGGATAAAAAATTCTGGAGTACCATCCAAGGTGTCAAACGAGATAATTACTTGTTCGGTGAAAAACTGGGAGAAAGCATAAAAAACACCAAAGAAATCGCAAAATCGGGACAAGACCTCAAACGACCTTCTATGACACAACCACCATTTCAGCAGCGTAAACAACAACCACTATCGGGAAACTACCGAGCTCCTCCTCGCCACCAACCAGCGAAGCCGGCGCCAGCAGCGCCGGGCAGGTACCACGAGCTACAGCCGACGGCGGCGGCGGCGAGGAGGACGCAGCACACCCAACGCCGCGGGCGCCCCTACTCGACTCACAAATACAACGAGAGGAGACGCCGCTATTAGAGGTACCACATGCCGGGCGCATTCAATTTTATTATAATAATTGGTCACTAATAACTGATGATCAAACTGTGCTGTCATATGTTAATGGATACAAAATACTCTTTTTTAAACGCGTTATTCAACATACTGAGCCAAAAAACCCGCCTTTTTCAGTGCACGAAATGCAAAAAGCAATAAATAAACTTTTAAATTTAGGTGCTATCGCGCTATGTGAAGAGAATTTGACAAATCAATTTATCTCATCTGTTTTCCTGACGCCAAAAAGTAACGGCGGGTATAGATTTATTCTGAATTTAAAAACTCTTAACAAATTTGTTTGCAAATACCATTTTAAAATGGAAGATATTCGCACAGCTGCCAAGCTAGTAACAAAATATGCGTATATGGCCACTATTGACCTTAAAGAGGCCTACTTTTTAGTACCAATACATCCATCACATAGAAAGTATTTGCGATTTAGATTCAATAGTAAATTATTCGAATTTAACTGCCTTCCGTACGGTCTCACATCAGCTCCTTTCGTGTTTACAAAGCTGCTAAAGCCTTTACTCGCTTTATTAAGAGGTCAAGGACACACACTAGTAGCATATCTCGATGATATTCTTTGCATTGGAAAAGATTATAAATCATGTAAAAATACAGTTAATATTTTAATAACATATCTTCAACAACTTGGTCTCGTTATTAATTTTGACAAAAGTAATTTGGAGCCTTTACAAACCTGCAGATTTTTAGGCCTAGAAATAAACTCTAACCTAATGCAATTACAACTACCTCATGAAAAAATCTCAAAAATAGCTTCATTGGCTAATAAAATAAGTAGAAAAACGCAAATAGATATTCGAGAATTCGCTAAATTTATCGGCACTCTCACTTCCGCCTGCCCCGCAGTGGCCTATGGTTGGGCTCATACCAAACACTTTGAGAGAGAAAAGTTCCTGGCTCTTCAGCAAAGCAAAAATAATTTTGACTCAATAATGTCACTTAAGCCCTATTTAACCCACGATCTGAGCTGGTGGTGCGATATTAAGTCAAAAAGTTGTAACGATATACAAAAAGGCACGTACCAATTACAAATTTTCACGGACTCATCTCTTACCGGGTGGGGTGCCGCCTGTAACGGCGAAATTACTAGAGGTCACTGGTCGGCGGACGAATCGCAGTGTCATATAAATTACCTTGAATTAGTCGCTGCCTTTTTAGGTTTACAGTCATTTTGTAAACATAGCTATAATATAAATGTATTACTTAGAGTAGACAACACCACTGCTATATCTTATATCAACAGAATGGGCGGTATCCAATACCCATGATCTGTAATGAACCTTGCCACCATTACACTTCCACTACTAGGCACAGTCTGGGGCTAGTACCCAGGCGAGCCCAGTGAAGATTGGCAACTTTACATACAGCATTGAACTGCTTTGCAGATGTACAGTAAGCGTCAGAGAAAAGGAACCCCCTGTGTGACACGTGACAGAACTGTCTGGCCCTGCGGTTCACTATCACGATCTCTGAGACAAGTGCATCATAGGGAGATCTCGGGTTCAAATCCACTTTTTGTTTTATTTATGTTTTTGGTTTATTTATTTTTTGTAGTATTTTCCTGATCATTTAAATAAGTAAAAAAAAAATTAAAAAGGCATTGATCATTGATAATATTTTTTTAACCACATTCGAATTGATACGATCTTCGCAGGTGTGAGTGAGACAAGAGAACCTTAGTAATAATATCCGAATACGATCCGAATTGTGTAGGTAATAATTGTTTTATTATTATTCCACGAGCGGACAACAACTTATAATTCTTAAAATATTCAATACTCGCATTGCAAGTTACATTCACGCTCACAGTCAATCTTCTCCAAGCGGTGAATAACAACTTTCAAAAATATCGTTTTTCACAAATTTCTCATATCGAAATCCTCGGAATCGAACTCGATTCACTGCAGGTAGTGCACAGGTCGAATACTTCGATTTGCCGCTAGGCCATTTGAATACCTAACGATAGTTGCAAAATTAATAGATGCTAGTTGCGTGCCATTAGTATTTAGTAGATAATGCAATGCACCAAGCGCCAAAGCAAACACAACCTTCTTGCACAGTAAAAAGAGACTTTCAAAGAAGCAGCGACTGTAGATATACTGGGTTCTAACTTTTTTTTTCATATTGAGACTTTGAGGGTGGCAGATATTTACTTAATCTTTGCATCCTGTTCTAGCTAATGCGTATAGATATGAATAGATAGATTGCGTTTAATGCCGATTGTTGCACTACCGTAATGTAACTTCAGAGAAGTATCAAAGACTGCTGTATTAAACTGCGACTTAAGGTTGAATGTAGGATAATATACTTTATGAGCCTCATTTACTTAACTGAGGGTATATTTATAACGAAATTTACAAATCGTTACGTTTCGTGTCGATCTCCTTGTGTGAATATCTCCACGTCGTAATATTATCCGATTTATTAAGTTCACGAAAAGCTTTTATTATGGTTCGATTAACAACTTTTTTGAAGGCTAAAATTGTTGTTCTCTGGGAACAAAAACAACCTATAAAGAAAATAGCACGAGATATGGGTGTAACGGTAAGTTTTTAATATTATATTTATTGTTGAAATATATCTCACAAATTGCACTTTTCATGTATTTCTAATGTTATTGTTTTCTTTTATACAGAGAAAAACAGTTCGAAGATGGATACAAAGGTATCAAGCGACGGGTGATGTGAAATGTGATCGCCAAGGTCCTCGCCCAGTGGCTTACACCGATGAATCAGAACGACACCGTAATATAGTGCAAGTTCACTCAGTGGCACCCTTCAAATCTACACGCTCAAGTGCTGAAACTTTTGGGGTGTCTCTTAGCACAGTTCGACGACATCTACACGCGGCGAACATCCATAATTATAAACCCGCCAGAAAAATTAAGCTTACTGACGATCACCGAACCAACAGAGTAAACTTTGCCACTCGTTACTTAAATTTCGACTGGGAAAACGAAATAGTTATATTTACTGACGAAAAGTGCTTTAAGTCAGATAAGGATGGGCGAAAAATTTTGTGGAGAAGAAGTGGGGAGAGGTATAACCCCAACAACGTATTAGATCTCAGAACAAGCGGGCGTTTAACACTAGGTAAATAACCACAGAAGTAATAATAAAATCTTTTTACTATTTTTGTGTAACTATCACATTTATTTAAATCACGTGCAAGGCGTGTATTTAATATGCTTTTGAAGTTTTCTTAGATCGCATGTTGCAACAGATTTTAAAAGGTTGACTGTTTTAGGTTACTGGGGATGGATGTCTTCAATGGGCCCAGGCGAGCTAGTGGAAATAGGCGGCCGCATGAACAGTGAGCGATACCTCGAAGTGTTGAAGGACGTAATGCTACCGTCAGTGCGTGTGGCATATCCTGAAGGACAAATTTACCTGGTTCACGATAATTCTTCAGTGCATAAGTCCAAAATCGTCAAAGACTGGCTAAATAGCCAAAAAGACATAACAGAATTTGAATGGCCGGCTAAAAGTCCGGACCTAAATCCAATAGAAAACTTGTGGGGTCAGATGGTATTGAATTGGGACTCCAGTGAGATAAGGTCCAAAAAGAATTTGGATAATGAGGTAAACAAAACATGGGAACTGATGCGTAATAGTGATACGTATTTCAATATGGTTTCGAGCATGAAAACTCGGCTTCAAGAAGTAATAGATAGTGAGGGCTATCCTCTCCGTTACTAACAGTAAGATTATTACTTACCAATAAAACAGCATTGGAACGAAAGAGCAAGTGTTAATATTTCCTATTACTATTATTTCGTAGTTAATCAATAATAAACAAACCTTTGTTATGATCAGTCAAGTTACTCTTGTTGACGAGTATTCATGTGTTAATGATGCACCATCTGACCTCACATAGGTATTGTTTTTAATGTTGTTTCAAAAGGGTTATCAGAAACCGTGATAAAAGAGAAAGATGTAAATTGCTATACTATAATAGTTCAGCATGTTGGTTCTTTCTCAGTAATCACAGGCACAATTAATATTAACAGTCTATGTAAATAAGTGTTGTAAATGTTTTTATAATATGATGTATAAGCGAAACGTCACCCCCAGGTATTGTATTTTATTAGTAAATTTAGTTCGGCTCAAAACCTAAGTAAATAATCATATTTTAACATAAATAGAAAACTGTATACCTACTGAACCAGAAATCTATATAAATAAACAAATATTGTGTTTGCAACATGCCTATCATTTTTTTAATACCTCAGGCCTACTTTAACAAAGATCTCTTACATAATAATAACAATCAACAACAGGTGATAAATAAAATCTAAAAAAAAAAAAGATTTCAAGGTGCGGGGGTTTGAACTGCGAACCATGGCATGTCGAGGCCAACTAACTATCCACTAGACCAACTCGCTCTCTACGTAACATGACAAAAATATTGAACGCTTTGATGTCATTACCGAAGGGGGGATCCTTTTCTCTGACGCTTACTGTACACCAACGTTGACACGGAATGGGAATTAAACCATAACTGTTTTCAAACGATAACTCGGGCTTTTGGCCAGCCTGATATTGATTTGTTTGCGTCGCGTTTAAATAAAAAATGTAAACAATATGTTACATGGAAACGTGATCCAAACGCTTACGAGATTGACGCTTTTACTATGTCATGGCGAGATCGCTTCTTCTACGCTTTTCCGCCGTTCGCACTTATCCTTAAATGTGTCAGTAAAATAGCGGAAGAAGAAGCGACTGGAATAATTGTTGTCCCATATTGGCCGGCCCAGTCATGGTTCCCACAGTTCTTGTCACTAGTAAAATCTGAAATCATTTACTTCAAACCTAACAAAAACCTTTTACTATCTCCTTCCAGGGGATGCCACCCATTATGGCCCAGCCTTACCCTGGCGTGTGCAGTATTGTGCGGCAAGCCTACCTAAATCGTGGCATACCAACTGATTCTATAGACATAATGTTAAAATCATTATCAAAAAACACTCTCAATCAATATAACGTAGCCTTAAAACAATGGTTTATTTTTTGTCAAATTAATAATGTTGATTTGTTTAATGGTTCAGTTGCAGATATATTAAGATTTTTAACCAGTAAATTTAATGAAAATGCAAGCTACGGCACTTTAAATTCGTACAGATCCAGCCTTTCGTTGATTATAGGAAAAGATCGCTGTAATGATGACTGTATCGTAAGGTTTTTTAAGGGCGTATTTAAGAGTAAACCTTGTTTTCCAAAATACATTTCAACCTGGGACCCTAATTTAGTACTGGAATATTTATCCGGGTTCTACCCGTACCATTCTGTAACATTGGATGTTTTGTCAAAAAAGATGGTTACTCTTCTCGCGTTGTCCACGGGACAACGTGTGCAGACGTTATCACTAATTAACCTGACAGATATCCATACTGAGAACTCTCGTATCGTAATTATGATTAATGACATTATTAAGACCTCAATGCCAAACAAGCATAACCCTAGACTAGTGGTACCCTTCTTCAATGACAAGGCTTCAATTTGCCCTGCACTAGCATTGTCTTCGTACATAGAAAAAACTAGTCAGTTCAGAAATCTCCCTAACACAAATAAATTAGTTCTCACAGTTAAAAAACCTATACATAACGCCAACGCACAGACGCTGAGCCGGTGGATAAAGCAAACGCTGTGCAGCAGCGGGGTGGACGTGCGCGTGTTCACGGCGCACAGCACGCGGCACGCCTCGACCTCTGCGGCAAACAGGTCTGGCGTCTCGATTGACTTAATTAAGAAAACGGCCGGTTGGGCCGGTAACTCACTTTGCTTTGCTCGCTTTTACAATCAACCTGTGATTGATACAGATGAAGACAATGCCTTTGCTCAGGCCGTGTTAAATGTTTCATAAGCATATATCTACCTAACTGTAGTACATACGAGTAATAATAAGACTAGATAATTGTAACACATGATTGACATTTATAATAATTACTATAATATTATGATTAAAACACCATACTTTTCCCCGGGAAATCGTGGTATCTGCTAATAAATAACATTATATGTAATTGCAATGATTAAACTGTTTTATTCTGCAACTAACGCTAAACATCTACAGTTATAATGAAGTCTCTCAGATGCAACATCGAAATAAAATTTATGGTTAAACGAACTTACCTGAAGTGAAGTTCAACCAAAATTTTGTGAGATGTTGCATCTGAGAGACTTCACGTCCCTCCCAAACCCTGGTTATTACAGCATACAGCAGTAATGGGTGCAGGCACAGGACCCCGGGTTGCAGAAAAAACACTATGAACAATACCTACCTCTAAAACAAATGAGGATAGAACGGGACCGGAGGAGCGGTTGTCAGTGAGTGAACGTATGAATGTACTTTTAAAATGTTATTATAGGTTTCTAAAATTGTGTGACGATGCCGTAGATCGAAAAACGGACTACAGTTATAATGAAGTCTCTCAGATGCAACATCTCACAAAATTTTGGTTGAACTTCACTTCAGGTAAGTTCGTTTAACATAAATAATTTATTCAAGTTTATATTGAAAATACTCGATAATCGAATTTTCGCCTACAAGTTGTCGACTCGGATTGACTAATTTTTTACGCTCTTCAATTTGATGTGCATTTCGTTCGAGTCTACCGTACCCTTGACGAAATTATTAATATAGATTAGGGGTTTGCTAAGACGATTTTTCGATTCAGTGATTTGTTTACGAAATATTCAACTTTAAAGTGCAAATTTTCATTAAAATCGAGCGTCCCCTCCTCTAAAATCTAAACCGGTAAGTGGAAAATTTAAAAAAAAATCAGGATGGTAGTAAGTATATCAAACTTTCAAGAAAAACTATAACGGCTAAGTTACTTGAGAATTATTAGTAGTCTATGAGTAAATAGCAGCCACAGGTATATCTAAACTTGGAAGATTCCGTATAAAATACTTTTAATACTTAATACTTTTCTTGGCCGGTTTTTAGTTTTTTTAAAGTAATAACTTTGATGAATAATATATATATATAATTGTATTTTCCTCAGGTACCTTATGTGTTTAGTTTGTTTGGTTACTTCACAGGTCAATACATAATTCAGGGTATCATCGAGGTTCCTTCTTAGAAATATTTTGAAACAAAAACACTATCGAATCATTGTGTATTTTTCTCAATGATCGATCACAGTAGCGACCCGTATTCAAGTGGTAAGCACGCTAGCGCGTGTGAGCGACACAATAGCACACGAGTAGGTAAGTTAAGTAGTTTCTGCATAAACGGCTGCATCTAACCCTTTTATACAAAGAGTAAACAAGTGAACACCAACAGGAATTGTCAGGAATCCACGCGTCATAGGATGCACGTGTATGTTTTGTTGAACTTTTAAGAGGTATTTGTACATATAAAAGGGGCATTATGAAGCAACCTTCACGTAGGTAAAGATGTTCTTCATGACAGTAGACATACACGTGGAGCCATGCCGCATAACTTAATTTCAATTATTTGGTGTTGGTGCACGCCATCAGTGGTGTGAAATAAATAGTTTCGCTGGAAAACCCGGAAAGTGAGAGAAACGCGAGATTAGTATGTCTTTGGTTGCAACATCTCATAGATATTGTGCATTGGAGGGTATAAAACAGCCATAGCGGTTAGTGGCATAAAGAAAGATGGTATCTTGACGTTTTGGTAACGTACGTATTTATGCGTACGTATAAATTATGCGCTTAATGGGGAATGGATGAAAATGTTAGAAACGCTTGAAACTTTTTTTATTGATATGAATAACCTTTTTAATTAACTGAAAAAAAATCAGATTTTTAAGTAGGATCAATTAATTAAAAAAATTAAAGAGTTTTCTTTAACGCCAAATTACGACAGTCCGGTCGGTTACGGGTTGTTCCATAGTCCAGAATAAAAAACATTAAAAAAGAATTTGTGTCTTTGACTCGATCGTTTTGACAGGTGACACTCTTTACCGGCTCGGATAATACCGACATGGAAATACCGACCCTGATTTTTATCTACACACCCATATAAGCTCATGTCAGTTAGTCTGTTTAAAAAAATATATACCTCGTTGAGTTTTCTTGCCAGATTCTTCTCAGCAGAGGTTTTTCCGAACCGGTGGTAGATTTTTTTTGACATTCATAAGTGCTTGTTGTAGCCTAAATTGAATAAAGATATTTTGACTTTGACTTTGACTTTGAGTCCCGCGGAAACTGCAAATTCCAGGATAAAAACTATCCTATGTCCTTCCTCAGTACGCAAACTATCTGTATGCTGAATTTCATCTAAATCAGTTCAGCGGTTTAGACGTGATGAAGTAACAAACAAACAAATAAACAAATAGACTTGCAAACTTTCGCATTTATTATTAGTGGGATGCAAAAGTTTTTAAGCCTGTTTGTTTATTTGTTTCTCATCACGTCTGAACCGCTGAACCGATTTAGATGAAATTCGGTACCTATTACACAGATAGTTTGAAGTCCGGGAGGGAAATGGTATAGTTTTTTATCCGGAAAATTGCATACGTAGTTCCCTTCCACGGGATAGCGACAAACGAATTCTGCACTGACGGATCCGCGGGCAACAGGCTAGTTCTATAAATAAATAAAAAATTCTCGTTAATTTGTTAATTTACAGAAGCCGATGTTATTGGCATTACCACCTACTCCTCAAAATTATGAGTAAACTCATTAGAGCACATTCTTCGTAAACTTCTGAAAGCGATATGTTCAAAATTTAAAACGGGATCCTTGGGCTTTTGCGTATTAATTTGGAACAGCCTTCAGATTTATTTATAGGCTTGGCTCTTGAAGCTGCTATTTCCAGGGTTGGTGCTCATTGACGGCAGCCCATCGATCCGGGGGCGGGGCCGGGGCTGCAGCACCAGCTTTGACCTAGTTCACACGCTCAATGAAACAAGGGTATGAGTAGAAGCAGCCAAAACCAAAGCGGTATCTTCGAAATGTTTAAATCCAAATTAGGAAGTTTTTTTTTAATCATGGGCTGTGAGCAACAAACAAGGTGACACGTGAAATCGAATTTATTGATTTTTTTGTAACACTTAAAAATTGAGGTGGGTACTATCTCTGGTTGGTTACGATTGTGTTTCTAGGGTTCCGTAGTCTCACAAAGGAAGTTTCGCTATGCTATTCCGTCCATACCATCCGCGGTTTATTTAGCTTAGCGACTGCTCGTGCTAGAAAGCCGTAAGTGATCTGTAATGAGCTTTTCGGTGAAAGAAAATATGTTGAGGAAACCTGCATACACCTGTGAAGTAGTTCAAATTATGGTAGTAAATATATCAAACTGACAAGGAAAACTATAACGGCTAAGATCGCTTGTGAATTATTACTAGTTTAAGAGTAAATAGCAGCCTAAGGTATAAAACATACCTAAACTTGGAAGATTCCGTATAAAATACGAAATCCTTAGAAAAATAAATAATTAATATTTCATAATGGCTACGGAACCCTATTTTAGGCGTGTTCGACACGCCTTGGCCGGTTTTTTTTAGTTTTTTCGAAACTACTTATGTATATTATAAATATTTTCAAGCTCACCACCTGTCAATGACGCAACGTAAGTACAGTCCAATTAAGCAGCGTTTCCACGAATAATGTGCGAGGATGTGTTGCGAGGGATGTGTTTTTCACCAAATCAATAGAAACGCTTCATTACATTACAGGTAGGTATATCTGATAATCTGACTGAGATTTTTTCAGGACGCTAAAGAATAATAGGTTTATAAAGCCTAGTTAAGCTTGAAGCCGTATTGGCCTAGTGTTTTGACCTTTCGCCTTTCAAGCAGAGGATCGTGGGTTTTGAACCCAGCTCGCACTCAGAGTTTTTCGAAATTTATGTGCGAATTTAAATTTGAAATTTACCACGAGCTTTACCAGACCTGAAATTTATTAAACTTGCACAAACCTCCGAAGCATTAATTCAATGGTGTGTGAACTTGCCAATCCGCACTGGGCCCGCGTCCCTACGGCCAAGCCCTCTCATTCTGAGAGGAGGCCTGTACCCAACAGCGGACGTATATGGGCTGGGATGATGATGATGAAGGACACAGCCTATGCTGGCTCCCGCCAGCATCAGCACGGTAACCGTTTTAAAAACGGTTGAAGGCGTACTTTTTTTTAATCGGAGTTACATCCATATATTCCCAGGCCGTGCAAGGACAAATGCGATATGACTGCAGCGGAGGCCGGGGTCGTCGGCCGCGCGCCCCAGTTTCCGCGCTGACGTCACGATACGCCTCCATGACGTCATGCTCGAGCCTCCGCGAGCCCATTCAAAACTAGATCACAGCTACCCCTGCACCGCACAGCCCTGCTACCTCCATACACAATTATAGCCGAGGTCGCAGGTACAGAAGTATCAGTGGAGGTCATTTCACTCGGTGTCCTTTCTACAGTTCTATATGCGAAAGGTCACGGGGCAGAATGACAGAAATAATAGCAGGCGCTGATTGTGATTGGTTTGCTCATGGGAACTGACACAAAAATCATTGCGATCACGGACGCGGTTCAAGGTTTCTGGTATGCTTCCTGGTTCCTTTTATTATCTAACTAAGCATAGGTAAACTTTCAATCTTTTATAAGTTAAGCTATAAGACCTTTATACCAAGTTTTTCAAGTTTAGAAGATAACTGGAAGTACCTTATAGGTTTTATTTAATACCCCGAAATTTGTATGGTCACACCTTGTTTAACGACTGCGTTTTTTAAATGTGTTAACTTAGAAGTTTGATTTTTCATTGATTCAAGGGGTAGGACTTGAGTACTTATTTGATATTAATTTCAGCCTTTCAGCATGAAACCACGCGTTCCTGAGTAATGAGGGACAAAGGGACAGAAAGATAAACGGACAGACTAGAGAAACAGACGAAGTGATCCATAAAAATCGGCCGTTTTACGACTTAATTTTTTAAATTTTACAAATTAAAAAGATACCATTGAATGTAATGATCCTTTGATATTTGCTATGATTTGCGAGCTTGCGAGAGCTCGGCAACGGCTGGTGTTTGACAACATCTATTAAGCAAGGAGGCAACGGCCCGGGTTTCATAAATCTGCACATGACATTATGTATTAGAAGAAACATTTCAGGTAACCAATTTCTTGACTGTCGATATCACATCAATGGGGCATTCACCCAACGTCGAGTTTAAGCCTTCTACGACGAGTTGCGACGTAAAGTTTATTGAAATAAAGAAAAGAGCTATAATAACTTGAAAGCTTAAACAACTGCGACTCAGGTTCTTCTTCTTTTTTAAGATATGGCTTTTCTGTCCTAATTAATAGGACAATTTCGCCAGTGTCAAGGTAAACTCTCTTTGAGAGGGACGTTGTACGGTGATTGTTTTTGCAACTTGATAGTAAAATTCCAGAAACCACGTGAAGACAACTTGCGCATTAAAAAATGCCAGACACGAGAGCAATATAGAATTTAGTGATCACTGTTTACTGTTAAGTTTAATCGCTGCATAAAACACTATCAATTATAGGTACTTCAACTAGCCAAAGAAACAGAATAGCAAAATTAGATATTGTCTACATCCGCCATATTCGAATGCTACAAATCGAATCCCGACTCAGGTTCAGTGCATCGGCAAAATCTGGCTTCCAAACATCTTTCAAAGCAGTATGATGTGTGACTGATGTCTGATCTGAAGTGCTTAATCGTCATCATCATCAATTTTCATTTTTTTAGTAGAGTACTTTGTAAAATTACATTTAAGCAAAGTAGGTACTTACTAATTCTGCAGTACTCTTTTGGTAGAAACATTTACCAATTTTTATTCGTAACTTTGGTTCTATCAGATTGACACTTGAAAATAAAACTGAAAAGTATCTAAAGATTTTCATCAAGTTCTTGATTTAGTTACTTAAATACAATTTATTTAAATAGTTTCAATGCAATACAGTATTTAATATCATCACGTTCGTTTCATCACCTTTTTAACCCCCGACGCAAAAAGAAGGGTGTTATAAGTTTGGCCGCTATGTGTGTCTGTGTGTCTGTGGCACCGTAGCTCTTAATTTTTATTTGAAAGCAGGATTTCTAGCGATGGTTCTTAGACATGTTTTATCGAAATCGGTTCAGCCGTGTTTGAGATTTTGAACTTTGAAGTGACAAAGTCTGGGGTTTTCCAACTTTTTGCTGGTTAAGTTAACATACATATATCAAAGCATCAAAAAATGTAAGAAAAGCAAAAATCTAATTGCATTGCAATGGGTGGCAATGGTTTGAACTAAAATGTTTTGATAATACTAACGGATTCTCCTGAAACTTACATATGTTAGTGCTTTAATAAAGTTAAACATGAATACTTTGATTTTTGTTTACTTTAGTAATTGCACGAACTGGATGTCCATCCGTGAGGATCCTGATTGCCTTGACATGGATAGGCGGGGTCACGCTCTTTAGAGCTGGGGGTTTCACTTAACGTCACAGAATATATAATAGTACTAACGTAATAGTGCTAACGTTTACAGTGCATTTTATTGGCTTTCAAATGTTGTTATTGTACCTGGGCATAAGTGTCTTGACCTTTGAAAGTTTTGCTCCTCATATTTTTTCATTCCTTGTTTTCTTGCTCAGAGTTGCTTCCTCTTTATATTTATAGGCAATGTTGTCTCTTGAACATTGAAGAAATAGTTACGACTTCGGATGTTTTTACAAGCTTGCCCTGTTTGTTGTTGTTGTTGTTGGGTCATGGTAAAGTCACTTCGACCCGCTTCCAGTGATCGGATTGATTTGAAATCAGGTATAGAGTCATGTGGGCTAAACGTACGCAGTGGGTAAGTGTACGCAATCCCATAAATTTTAGTCCGAAATGAATGTGATTGCGTACATTACCTCTGCGTATTTTTACCCCGGTGTTCTGCCTTTCGCAGAAATTCGTTTGGCCGAATATCACTTGCCAACCAACGTTTCGCCGAAGATTCACTTTGACAACTAACTATTACCAACTTTTTGTATGGAACGTGTCATTTGGTTGAATTATTATATAGCAGACAGAATATCATAATGACTCAAAACGTTTGGAAAACTTATCATTTGTCAAATCTTTCACTAGGTCAAACAACTATTAAACGTATAACGTTTCGTTAGTGTAACAGTTCCCTTTTTACACATGCCAACTTTTTACTTAAAGTTAGTAAGAGTTACACACCATTTTATCAATTGGGAATATTAATTACAAATAAGAGTTTTGTAATAGGTATAGCAACAGAATCTAATGTGTGGCAATGGCAAGTCCAGTTAGGTGCGACGACGAGCGAAGCAAGAAGGAGCGTGTTAGGTTAACGGCGAGTTAAGGCAGCGGCCAGCGAGTGCCAGAATCGTATTTTTATTTTTTAATATTTCTTTTTAAATATCCAAAACATGAGTCTAATGTAAAATTATATTGAACTGAAAATTGCATCCTTATCAATAAATGTTTTCAAAATTTGACCGAAGACTCAATAATTGCCTCAGTAAATCTAACACACACATTTGCTATAAGAATGATACCGTGGCCATTGCCGTATTGTATCAAAAAGTCTAACATTGTCATTTGGGCGTTTGTCACGAACGCTTTATTATATAGTGCACAAACAAAAACACACGGAAATGTTGCGCTTACCCACATAACTTATTATATTACATAGTTACTAAATGAAACCCTTATTCAATAAATTGTATTAAATAAACATTTGGGAAACATTGTACAAAGAAATGAATATTACGCCAACCAAACATTCTACTAACGAAAGTTGCATTTGAAAAATGACTTTATAACAAACGTGCCAAACGTACAGTTCGTAATTTGAGGTTGGGAAATACCAAACATTTTAATAAATTGGCGAGTGATCGGCGAAATGAAATTCTGCGAAAATTGGTTGGGAAGTAATATTCGGCGAAACAATTTTCTGCGAAAATTAGAGAACCGTTTACCCCACATGACTCTACATTTGTATGTCAGATGAAAATGTAAGTACAGTCAAAAAAATTGCAGTTAGCAAAAAATCTTGTATTAAAAATGTAATTTTTAACAGAAACTTATTGTTACATACAAGACCCAAAAACCGGTTTTTCTTTTTCGTTTTTCTTCTGTACCTAAGTAGGATTTGTGAGTGTAGGTTAGCCAATGGTTCATGAATGGGAAAAGAAGAAGACAAATCTTCGTTCACTGTTCGTTAATCTTACACACGAGCAATGAACCACGTATCTGGTCGAGGAAGCTCAAAAAGAATTCGTTTTTTCTCATATCTTCAAATACTAATACCTGTCTCACGTAAACAATGCTAGTGTAGAATCCTAAATGCAGAACGGTTTTTAGGGTTCCGTGCCTCGAAAGGAAAAAACGGAACCCTTATAGGATCACTTGGCTGTCCGTCAGTCCGTCTGTCAAGACCCTTTTTCTCAGAAATGCGTGAAGGCATCAAGCTGAAATTTATATCAAATACTCAAGTTTACTGTCTCTTGGAGCTGTGAAAAAATCAAACTTCTAAGCCAACGCAATCCAAAGATACAGCCGTTTACGCCGCAAATTTCCGCAAATTTTCGAAACTTGCAAAGGGATCAAAACCTACAGGGTACACTTCCCGTGAACTCAGAATCTTGAAATTTGTACGAAGCAACGACTTTAGCACAGATAAAGGAAAAATTGCGAAAACCGTAAATTTTTAGTTACATCATTATAATAAAAATAATTTTAATGTTACTACCTACAGGTTTGTATGGAACCCTCGGTGCGCGAGTCCGACTCGCACTTGGCCGATTTTTTAGTGTATGTTTAACTATTTTCCTTAAGAGCGTTTATACCTGCTGAGCTGGCAACGTTGCATTTTTGTTAGTTTTTCTCGATTATTCCATAAACGTTTGATGACAATTAAAAATGTGGTCTATAGAACTCTTCTTAATGTATAAGTTAATGTGTCTACTCCAATAATTGTTCGTGATAGACTTTTTATTTTTTTATATATATATATATATATAAACTTATAACACCCCTCTTTTTGCGTCGGGGGTTAAGAAGAGTTTTATCAGACCACATTTTTAATTTTCGTTCACAAAAGCACATGCACGTTCAAATGCCTGCTAAATTATGGCAATGGCTCTGAGCGAAAATCAAGAAAATACATGATAAAAAATAGTTCTGGTCAATTACCCATATACATACCTACAGCTTACACTAATAATTATAAAGGGACAGAAATGAGAGAGGTATCATCAATATGCATTGATTGTTACAATATAAAATGTTTACCCAAGAAACATATAATTTCACATTCGTAATCGCAACTGAAACCGCGGTATAAGTAATATTTAGTATTCATTTTCGTATACAGATCCAGATCAAACATCTCATTTCCGTTCCGTCCCTGCAGGGCTACTACGAAACTCGAAACTCGAAGTTCGTGTCGTGTGGTCCCCCTCGCTCTCGTATTAAATAGTATAAAGGTGAAGACCAAATAGTTGCACACCTGTTAAAACTGCGTTAGCAGGTAGTTAAGTTACCATGAACTTTTTCCATTGTGACACATAAATTAATAATACATTTGTATGGATAATTTTCGTGACACAATGGAAAAAAATAACAGTAATTATAAATACCTGCTAACGCAGCTTTAACAGGTGTGCATCTTTTGGTCTTCACCCATAAGTGTCAGAGGGACCGCACGACACGAACTTCGAGTTTTGAGTTTCGTAGTAGCCCTGCTGATCTTAACTTCAATGTCGATAGAACTTCCAAGAGTGTCTTTGACAGCAGTCTTAGCAGTGCAGAGTTAAAGGAAATTACGCGTATTATATTTCTACGAAAGTTCGATATAATATCCGGCATTAATTTTACAAGGATTTCTTTTTATTATACTTAATTTCAACAAATAACTCATTATTTAAAAAAAAAGGAAACGATGGAGTATTTTTATGTTGACTTTTGACATCAGAAAGGACGGTTTATTGTTATCCAGCAGCCATCTTGTTACCAGTGAACTGAGATATTTATACACATGATAAGTATTATCTAACAAAACTAAATTATCTGAAATCTGTACATAAAATATTTTTTTTATTGTTTTCAGTTGCCTTTGCGGCATACCTCTCTGTTCGGACTCTACGAAGAATGCTGACCGTTACTGTCCAAGCTGCCATAGATATTTGGGAACTTACAAGAGATCTTAGATCTTTCAAGTCTTTGTATGTTTCGTAATCGCTTTATCTTATTCGATTTTGTTATATTCGTTTTTCTTAATATCTTTAAAATTGTAAGTACAAAGTTTTTTAAGGTCGATGCGATCAAAAGTCACGTAAGTGATCACGAGGGTATTTAAATATGACCTAGCGCCATCCACGAAGAGGCGTGATTTTGTCAAAATTAGACATTAATGACATTATAATAAGAACCACGGCACGCGTCATCGTGAATGACTCTACCTATACCACAGTATATATGTATAAGCTAAAGCTTTAGCTTATATATATATACTGTGCCTATACCTAGTCGATATCAAATTAATTTAGTGCTCTTTGACTAAGTGAGTACGTCAAACAGGTCTTAGAAAACTCAATCGGGTTTTGACCTCTCCATAATGTAAAAGTTAACTGTAAAAGCACACCAATTCTAAAAGTGAAGAGATGTAAACATCAAGCATACCAAAAATAGATTGACGTCACAGCTTGCAACGTTAATTGTAGAATTTTTAAAGGAACATTTACTTTTTGTTACATCAGAATTTGATTAGGTATTCAATGTGAAAAATGTGGCTTCCTTCCATACATTAAAATAAATTACAAACAGACATATCAGGCCGTCCTGTGTGCGCATGTGTGTGTGTGTGTGTGTGTGTGTGTGTGTGTGTGTGTGTGTGTGTGTGTGTGTGTGTGTGTATGTTACAGACTACAGTACAAGTAGAATGTTAGTGTAGCCCGGGACTCGTCGGTTTTCTTCGTTTTCCTGAATATTCAAATAAGAAAGAAAACGAAAACCGATTTTTTGTCTCGAGTAGCGACATTAACAATCTAGTTTAAGTGTACATAAATCCGATGAAAACTGTACCCTAAAAAGTTCATGTTTGTGAATTGCACAAATAGAAGGAAGTACTTTGTGTGGGTTACATTTTAATGTAGCGAGCTATTGGGACGTAACACGAATTAACCGTTTTGTGGTATAGTTCAAGTATGCAGCTAATTTTCTAATAAACAAAACTGTTCTACCTAAGAATCGACTATTCATAAAAATCAGAGACCTGTTGTAGTGAATTGAATGTATTGGAATTTGTATGCATGTAACACTGATTTATATTTGACAACTGTCATGTGTGACAGCGCGCTGCTCTTCCCTTCTTCTTCCTTCCGTTGCAATGGCTGCATGTAAACGCATCGCCTCTGATCTCGCTCTGTTGTTGTTATAGGATTAATCTAGTTTTATACGTGTAATCGTTAAGGCAGATTGCCACCATTATTTGATGATAAATAAACAGTGGTCATCACAATATACTTTGAAGTTTATTTGTCGAGGAAATCCAACCACAACCTGCGCTGACATATTCGCGTGGTGATTCAGCCCTCTCAACAGGTTCTGGTGCCCAGTATATACATTGTGGTTTGGATTACATTGTTGGTCTCGATGCGAGAACCCACTGTAGAAATTCGCGACGCCGCGAATAACGGCTCGATGGATTCCGCGCCGTCCACGTCAGCTACGCCGATGGTTGCCCAAGCGCATGCGGTTGAGAAATTGGAAGGCAGCGGTAACTATCATACGTGGAAATTTTCCATACGCATGCTGCTTACGCTAGAAGGCTTATGGGACGCCGTGGATCGTGACGACGCGGGGCCGGCGCTTGCCGCTGCGCGCGACCAACGTGCGCTGGCGCGCATAGCACTCAGCATCAAGCCGAATTTATTCCAATATGTGAGAAACGCAAAGACCGCTCGTGAGGCTTGGAAAAATTTGGCGGATGTTCTTGAGGATCGAGGGTTATTTCGTCGGGTGCTGCTTATGCGACAGCTCCATCAAGCGCAGTACGCAGGCAGCATGGTTGCTTATATAGATTATATGATGAATTTGGTGCAGCAATTGGCAGACATTGGGAAAATAATAGAAGACAGTGAGATCGCAGAGTTACTTCTTAGCGGTTTGCCGAAGGACTTCGACTCACTGGTCAGTAATCTTTCAACAGCATGTTTGACTACTTCTGTGTCCAGTGAATTCGTGCGAACGCGCCTACTTCAAGAGGAATCTCGAAATCAAGCTCCTGTGTCACACTCGCCTTCAGAAGCGGCTTATGTTGCAAAGAAAAAGGTCACATGTCACTATTGCAACAAAGAGGGCCACATCAAGGCAAAATGCTTCAAGTTACGTTGTGACAGGAAGCAAAAGCATGACAACATTGAAAAGTGTATGGCTGCAGCGTTTCTTGTTCGGGACAGTTGCTGGTTTTTGGACTCTGGCTGTACAGCGCACATGTGCAATCAAGAGCACTTCTTCTACACTTTGAAGAAAACTTCTTCTTCGTCAGTCTCGGTTGCAAGTGATCACCGACTGAAGTGTGAAGGTGTTGGCGCAGTACACTTAGAGCTTAATGGAAAGGTACTTAAATTAAATAATGTTTTATTTGTTCCTCAATTGTCTGCTAATCTTATATCTGTAAGTAAACTAGTTGACCTTAACTTCAGAGTGGTGTTCAATTCGGGAGGTTGTTTTATTTATGACAGTAATGATAAACTTCTTGTGTCTGTATCTAATAATAACGGGCTTTACAAATTGTGTGGAAACTTAAGCAATGGTAGTATGCACAAACAGGAGCACTCTTTGTTCCTGCAATGTGGGCAGGAAACATCGAGAGCCGCAGTTGCTGCTCATTTGCCATCTATTCAATTATGGCATCGACGGCTTGGTCACCTTGGTATAAAAGGTATGTATGCTCTTAGGAACAGAGTGGATGGTTGTATGTTTCAGGATGGACAGGTATTGCAGGATTGCATACCATGCCTCGAAGGAAAGCTAGCTGCTAAACCTTTTCCCAAAGATGGAGGGAAACGAGCAACCAAACCCCTGGAGCTGGTGCATTCTGATGTATGCGGACCATTGCCAGTGAGCAGTTTGAGTGGTGCGAACTACATTGTCACATTCACTGATGATTTCACCAGGAAGAGCTTTGCCTATGTGATGAAAAATAAATCAGAGGTATGTAACCGTTTCATAGAATTTAAAAATTTTGTAGAGAAGCAGACAGGTTTATCAATTAAATGTCTTAGAAGTGATAATGGGAAAGAGTATATTAATAATGTTTTTTCTGGGTTTTTATGTAAAGAGGGGATTGTGCATCAGACTACGGTACCATACTGTCCTCAGCAAAATTCTGTTTCGGAGCGTTTAAACCGCACAATAATGGACAAGGTGCGCAGTATGCTTCAGCAGTCAGGTCTTCCACAGAAGTTCTGGGGAGAAGCAGTGATGACTGCTATTTATCTCAAAAATAGGTCTCCCACAGCAGCTTTAGATGGACAAATACCAGAGGAAGTGTGGACTGGGTCTAAAATCAACCTTAGTCACCTCAGAGTGTTCGGGTGTAAGGCTTATGCACTTGTCCCAAGTGTCAAAAGGAAAAAGTTGGATGTCAAATGTAAACCATATATTTTTGTGGGTTATTCTACAACCACTAAAGGTTACAGGTTGGCGGATCCTTTAGATCCCAGAAAGATTCTCTTATCCCGTGATGTTGTATTTTTGGAAGATCAATTTTTTAATAATGGACATAGTATTGAGAATAATTTTAATGATAATAATAATAATGAATTTATATTATTGAATAGTCCTAATTTATTATGTGATAATTTTAATTCAAATGAGACATTGAATTCTAATTTAATTGATAATAATGAAATGAGCAGTAATAGTGAGTCAGATAAGTCGGAGTTAAATAATAGTGATATTAATTCATCTATTTTTGCAGATGCTTGTGACACGAGCAGCGATGAGGACAGCTCCGCTGAGTGTCCGGCAGGTGGCGCAGGTGTAGAGCCAGTGCGGTCGCCGTGCGTGGCGTCAGCTGGAGGGGAAGCCGAGGTCGGCTCGTCGTCTAGTTCTCGTCCGATTCGTAGTACACGATCGGTGCCGCCAAAAAGGTATACTGATTATGACTTATCTCTACTTGCTCAGGATGTACTTCTTGATGAGCCACAAACTTACCAGGAAGCTATAAGCAGTCTCAACAGTGAGGAGTGGGTAAACGCTATGAAACGTGAGTACAACTCTTTAATCGAGAATAATGTCTGGAAATTGGTGGATAGGCCCAAAAATAAAAATATTGTTAAATGCAAATGGGTATTCAAGGCGAAATGCGACGCCTCAGGTAATTTCCAGCAGTTTAAAGCTCGATTAGTAGCGAGAGGGTTTACACAAAAAGAAGGGGTAGATTATAAAGATACATTTTCCCCAGTTGTACGCCACTCTACTATGAGATTGTTATTTAATTTGGCTAATGAATATAATTTAAACATTGACCATATTGATGTAAATACTGCATTTTTAAATGGTAGTTTAAATGAGGTCATTTATATGGAGCAGCCACAGGGTTTCAGTGATAATAATAGTAAAGATAAAGTCTGTTTACTGCAAAAGAGTATTTATGGCCTAAAGCAGGCTAGTAGAATGTGGTATTGCAAGGTAAATGACTTGTTAACTAAAAATAAATTTACTCAAAGTAGATGTGAACCCTGTGTCTATTACCTTAAAAATGTTAAAGAGTTAATTATTATAGCTCTATATGTGGATGATTTTTATATAATGTACAGGTCAAATAGCTCTATTATTAAGACTGTGTTAAATTTGTTAGAGCAAGAATTCAGTATAAAAAATTTAGGGCCTGTACAAAATTACTTGGGTATTAGAGTAACTAGAGATAGAGTTAAAGGTATTTTAAAATTGGACCAATCTATCTATGTTAAGAATGTACTCAAGCGCTTTGGTATGTCAGATTGTAAATCTGTTTCTACTCCCATGCAATCAGGTTGTAAATTGTCTAACTCAGAAGACATTTTGGATGATGAGGTATATAATTATAGACAACTTTTAGGATGTTTGATGTACCTCTCTGTTTGTACGAGACCTGATATTGCATATACCCTGTAGTCAATTAAGTCAGTATAATAACTGCTTTGGGAAGGAACATTGGTCTGCTGCAAAACGTGTTTTACGGTATTTAGCGGGAACAATTGATTACGGTTTGGTGTACCTAAAAAGTAATCAATTGAAATTAAGTGCGTATGCCGACGCAGATTGGGCTAATTATTGTCTGGACAGAAAGTCGTATACAGGTTTTGCAATTAAACTAGGTGAGAATATTGTCAACTGGGAGTCTAGAAAACAAAAGTGTGTAGCACTCTCAAGTACAGAGGCCGAATATTTGGCAATTAGTGATGTTTGTAAAGATTTATGTTTCATTGCTAATTTTCTGTCTGAAATTTATAGTGAGTTAAATTTAAAATCAATAATTGTGTTTAATGACAACCAAAGTGCACATAAATTATTAGAAATGTAAAGAGTACAGTCACAGGCGCACTAAACATATTGATCTGCGGTATCATTTTGTTCGGGATTTAGTACATAACAACTTTGTTAATGTTCAGTATTTGAGAACTGATAGAATGATAGCAGATGTGTTAACAAAACCTCTAGATAAAAGGAAACACAGTATGTTTAGAAGTGAGCTTTGTGTTAGATACCTTAAGGATGTATAGAGTCAATGTGTAATTTATATAATGTAGAGTCATGTGTAGAGCCATGTATGTAGAGTCTTGTAGAGTCAGCATGTAGAGTCCGCATGAAAAATTGCATTGTATAATTGTATGTTAGCATGTGTTATATGCATAAGGGAAGTATTGGAATTTGTATGCATTAACACTGATTTTATATTTGACAACTGTCATGTGTGACAGCGCTGCTCTTCCCTTCTTCTTCCTTCCGTTGCAATGGCTGCATGTAAAACGCATCGCCTCTGATCTCGCTCTGTTTGTTGTTATAGGATAATCTAGTTTTATACGTGTAATCGTTAAGGCAGATTTGCCACCATTATTTGATGATAAATAAACGTGGTCATCACAATTACTATTGAAGTTTATTTGTCGAGGAAATCCAACCACAACCTGCGCTGACATATTCGCGTGG